>NW_010365950.1:74308-105569 GCF_000414095.1 Morus notabilis
TAATATAACATATAATATTATTATAAAATAATAATTATAATATCATATTATAATTATAATATCATATTATTAAAAAAATTATAATATTATTATAATAAAATAATAATATTACAGTTATTAATATAATTATAATATTATTTGTTACAATATTATTATTATTACATAATATTATATTATATTATTGTATTATTATATTATATTATGAGTGTGAATTGTAGATTGTGAATATTGTAAATTTTAAATTTCATTAGGAGTATTATGGATATTATGAAAGTTTTATTAATTGTACTATATTGATTCTCGCACAATCTAAAAGCTAAAGTTACTTTTAGAATGCTTTTGATTTTATCTGTAGATTCTTTAAAAATTCTTCAAAAATCACTTTTAAGAAGATTTACCAAACATTAAAATCAACTTCTACTACAAGCATAAGTTGATTTTGGGAGTGAAAAGCAATATCAAATGCAACCTTTGTCTCATTGCTTTTTATGCGTCCATACTCATGGATCTGTCTAAACCCAACCTGATTTTTTTTAAAAAGTAAATTTGTAATATGGTAATATTACAAATATTGCCAAAATAAACATTTATTTTTTGCTAGAAATAAGTATTTATTTTTTGTTATGATTACGAATAAAGTTTTTTTTGCATGAGACCCCTCTCATCTTTTCACGATAATCTATTAATCTTTTTTTTTTTCTTCAATTGGCTCCAATCGCGAAAAGTTGAAGAAAGTCCCGTGCAAAAAAAGGCCTTACAAATATCTTTTCTTTTCTTTTTGTCTTTTGTTTTCAAGTATTTTGAGTAGAAAATCCTACACTTATTATAGCGTTTGATTGTGGTGGACTTTGAGGCGTTTATAATGGTACATAACCTAAAAGTTAACGTCGGATTTTTTTGAAATAAAATCTATGAGACATAAAAAAGAAAGTATTCTATTGGAAATATTATGAAATATTTTCAATATTTTGACAGATTAAGTAATTGGGCAACTTACTCTTAAATAAATAATAAGAGTAATACTTTTCATATTTTGTGCTTGCTCCTTTTATGAATGATAGCTATAAATAGCTAGATAGCAAGGCACAAATTGACAGAGTGTGACAGAAATCCGTCGAAATTCTATCAACTCTCTCTCTCTTAATTTTCCATAAGTTATTGAGTTATGGATTTATAGTGGTTGTTCGGGCTTTACTTTTATAAAATCTACGCACATCGTGAGCAATCAAGGATGTGATGATGATCGTGATCATAGAGGATCGTGACTTGGAGTATGAAGATCATGTTTGTGACTAGAGTATCATGAGATTATCCCGTAATGAATCCTGTACTGGAGTCGAATTGGTGATCTGACTCAAAACTACTGTAAACCCGGTCGCATGTTTTCCTTCAGGTTGGAATTTCTTTTCCATGTTATTTAGATGATAAAAAAAGTGTCATTCAATGCATAAAAATATCGTCTATCCATGTTACTTCAAGACACACAAAAAAAAAGGCGTCATTCTATAAATGAAAAATATTACAAATACGATTGAAACTCCCACTGAAAGTCTTTTCCAAACCCCCATTTCCAAAGGCAAGAATTTAATGAAATGTTGTTAATAAAAAAAAAAAAAAACAGAAAAGTATTGGAGAATTGCAAACTATTTATTAAGATCCTTATATTTTTCTGGGCATGCCTATACAAAATGGCATAAAAAAATCACAAGTAAAAGTAAAAAGCTATCCAAAAGCCCCCGGCCCACGTAGTGGGGCACCCAGGGGCCGGAATAGGTAAAAAATTTACATTTTTATTTATGTTTTACATTTTAAAATTAGTATATGATTTTTAGGAATTAATGCAACAAGTGGCACCATTTTTTGATGAATAATTTTCTTTATTTTTTGTCTTTAAAAAATAAAATAAAATAAAAAAGACATCAAAAAACTGAAATTTTGCGGACACGATCCATACATTTTTCAAGGTATGTGCGCAAAAAGTGGCAAAAAAATGACAAAAAAGTAAAACGCTGTAAAAAAGCCACCATCCCGCGTAGTGGGGTGCCCAGGGGCCGGGATGGGTCAAAAATTTATATTTTTATTTATGTTTTGCATTCAAAAATTAATATACAATTTTTAAGAATTAATGCAACAAGCGGCACCATTTTTTGATGAATATTCTAATTTTTATGATTTTCTTTATTTTTCATCTTTGAAAAATAAAATAAAATAAAAACGACATCAAAAAATTTTAAAATTTTGCAAAGACGATCCTTACATTTTTCTGGACATGCCTACAAAAAATGGCCTAAAAAAATGAGAAAAAAGAAAAATGCTATCAAAAAGCCCCGGGCCCGCGTAGTGGGGTGCCCAGGGGCCTGGATAGGTCAAAAATTTACATTTTTATTTATGTTTAGGATTCTTAAATTAAAATACGATTTTTATGAATTAATGCAATAAGGAAGACCATTTTTTGATGAATATTATATTTTTTTTATGATTTTCTATATTTTTCGTCTTTGAAAAATAAAATAAAACAAAAATGATGCCAAAAAATTCTAAAATTTTGCAGACATGATCCTTACATTTTTCTGGGCATGACTGAAAAAAATAAAAAAAAATTAAAATGCTGTGAAAAAGCCACGGCCCGCGTAGTAGGTCGCCCAGAAGCCGAAATAGGTCAAAAATTTTAAATTTTTATTTATCTTTCATTTCATTCATCATTCATTACTTACATAAGACAAGTATGATTATCTTATACATCCATAGTACATTTTTTTTTACATTGCCAAAATGTAACATCATCATCAAAACGTTACATCATATTATACATCTGCTTAATTCCCAATGGCCTCCCAAAAATCCTCCACCGGATCTTCTTCCTCACTTGTATTTGCGGTATTTTGGGAATCCACATTTGCTTGTCCCTGTTGTTGGGGTGATGATGTTATTCCAATTTCTACTCCAGAACACACCTCCACTGATCTATTTCTACGTAGGTATTCTCTCTGCCTACGTTCAAACTCCATTCGACGCTCACTAACGCGCCGTTCCTACTCTTCTTGTTCTATGGCCAAAATTTCTTCTAATTGTATTACTTCCTCCACAAACTGGGTGAGGGTATTTGTAACTTCCCATCGTGGAAATACCATAGTTTGTAACTCTTATGTTAACCCCCTCCATAATATGAAACATGCATCCTGTTCTTTTAACTCAATAGTGCGATCAGTCATAATCTCACTAAAGAACCGATCAACGTAGATTGCCATAGTGTCATAAGGTCGCATCTTAAATTTATCGACCTTATGTATATACTTTTCCATTCTCTTAAATTCAGTCTCCCCAATATGTGGTTGAGCCTGTGAGGTAGAGGCAACCTCTGGTGCCATCCTTACAGGTGCCTCTCTCAGTGGAAATTGAGCTAGCAGTAAACTACAAAAATTACCCCATGGCACCTCATGTGCATTTCTTGTTTCCACCGCACCTCTCCAAAACTGTCTAGCGTCAGACTCTAATAGGCCGGCAGCTAGAATCACTCAATCACTCTCATCAATATCACAGGCTACCATCAAATATTCAATTCGGTGTAGCCAGTCCTGTAATTTGGTTGGGTGAGCCTGACCATCATACATAGGTTGATTACACTGATAAAGTGCAAAAGCAGCTCTTGCGGCGACCTTAGATCCTATTGGGTCTCTAATCATTGCTACTTGCACTTCCCTATCAATCGGGGGTGGCTCAGCTACTTTAATAGACTGTAAGGGTTGCAGGGGTACCTCTATAGGAATAGGTTCCACTTTTTGTACCGAAGGTAGACTATGCGAACGTCTTCTCCTTCCTGGACCCCGGATACTTCTTCTATGCAACCCTCTGGGTACCGTCCGAGTTCGCCTTGTTCGAACCATATCGTATATCCTATACGGACAAAATTCACACATTGAATTCTAAATTCAAAAGAATGAATAATTTACTTGGACAATTTAGAGTCAGATGCTCAGCAGAATATGGGTGGGTGGCAGAACCGTCGCTCTGATACCAACTGTGACGACCCTAACTTTTGGTCATCATCCTATGCTCATACTTACCATTTCTTAACCTCTACCATTTACTAGTTATAACTTCTTAAAATTTCAGGCCATTTTTTTTTACCATGTACGTTAAAATGCTGTAGCATTTAGCTAGCATTCTGTTTTTAGCCATTCCGAAAATACTGTAGCATTCTGACAGCATTCTGTTACATTAGTCATCAAAATACATAAAACACTATTTTATTTTACATATAAAGTTCAGCAGCGGTTCCAAAACACGTGATGCATCCACAACCCATTTGCCCACATTCCACTGCTACATCCTCTCTACATGCCAAGCAACAAGTTTCAGGGAGCCGGTGCCTGACCCGTGCTTCCTACAACACGAACAAACTTAATGAGCTTTTGCTCAGCAAGTATCAATAGGTCATAACAGATATAATAATTATGCATACCCATATATGCGTTCATGACATATATCCTAATACATTCTGTACTACTAAAATGTATATGTTTTATGTTCTTTTTCTTTCATTTCATACTTTGTTCAGCTTCCATCTCATTATAGTCGTTCATATTGTATTTTTACGTTTTGAACGACTTTTTTCATTTTTGTGTTTCTCATTCTTTTCATTCTTCTTTACAGATACCATACCGTTATATGGAATGGTTTTTGTGTTTCATTTTCTTGTCTTTTACTTTTTATGGGCCCTGCCCTGTTGTACTATAGCACGCATAATCAGTGAGGAGTGGGGCAGCTAACCAATCCAACTTAGTCACGGTTTCATATCTTTTATAGTCTCATAATAACCTTTCCTTCGAAGGCTGGTACAAACAGGACGTTTAGTCTCTTACCGTTTATCAATTTTCTCATTGAAACGATAACTTTAGTTAAATCTTATGAATTTGTGCATTTTTGAACAATTTAACATGAGATTAACTTTTTTATTAAAGTTTAACTCTTTCTCGTAACTTGACCTTGACTTATCATCGATATATACTTAACATTGTATCTATCTAACATTCAAAATTCTACAATATGCACAAATTTTGTGCAACATAGAAAAGTAAGCTTGTTCGCGATATAGCCATAGAAAAACTATTGTACTTACAGAAGTTTCGCTAACAATGCGTCATTTGTCTCCCTTGCTACTGTCTGACTTCAACCGTTAATCGGCCCTATTGCATAAATTTTTCGATCATTAGATTCAAAATCTAAGATCAATAATTACATTGAAATTTACGTCGGAAAGATCTACAATCCTTATGTTTGGTATTCGACCTCAAACTATTTCCTATCTCAAGGATTTGCACTAAAACCGTGCAAATTACTCAGTCATGGGCCTAATTTTCAGTTTCGGTCCAAAATTATGAATTATCATTGTGTTTGGTTTCTAACCATCACCGATTATCGAAACATCTTTCTTTTCACACTTTAATCCCATATTTATCTTGAAATCTAGTTTTAGTTCAAATTACTCAAACTAAATTTCGGTATAGTTTTGCCTTATTTTTCTCGTTTCCTGAGTTTTCAATAACTCGTTCTACTTCCGATTCTGGTACCTGGAGTCAAGATTCACATTCCTGAACATAGATTCCAACATAATATTGAACAAAAACACATGTTCTTCCTCAATCTAGGCTCACGGATTTTCAAAGAAAATCCATCAAAAGTTTGTTCAATCGTTTTAATACTTACACCATTAGACTCCTATTACGATGCTCTACAACCCTCGGTTTTGATTTTTACTTTAACGGAAGTTTTCTGAGATGGGTTACTATTCATCTAACTCAAGAAATCATAGAATTCTCATTTTTAAATCTAAAATCTTACCTCTAGAAGTTGAGGTTTTTCACTGGAACGCCTCAGGTTACGTTTCTACCGGACTAAACGGAAGAAATCTCAATGAAAATACTTGATTTTCCTTTCTCCGTCTATCTCTAACAACTCTTTTTTTTTTCTTTCTTCGTAACTCTCTCACGTCTCTTTTTTTTCTCCTTATCTCTGCTATGCCTTACATTATTGGCATTAGTAAGCTTATATGTTGTTTTTTTACAACTTAAGTTATCAAGTTTAATGTGAGTCACCAAGTTGAATGAGCTTAAGCGTATAACAACGCCAAGTGTTACATCTGCATGTGAGGTTTAATCCACCTCACGGTAACAATCATTTTTACTTTTTTTTTAAAACGTACATGGAAATAATCTTTTATATATATATATATATATACTATAACTTGGTTCAACCTGCTTTTATGGACTGTCGAGTACCCTGGGTCAAACTTCTCATGTTCAACCCAATTCTCTTGGGTATCTCATTAGTCAATTTCTTTTTCTAAAATTATCATTTTAATTGACTCAGAATTGCCCAAAATGCGTACCCTTGCGGTACTCATTTTTTTTAGCAGTTTCCTGCTTAAACTGACTCGGGAAAATTCTGTTTCAGGAACTTTTACTATTTTTCTTACTTCTAATATTTCTACTCTTTTTTTAGCTAGTCATTTGGTCACATACCAAATATTTCAGTTTTTCATAACTAAAATATACCCGCTAAAAGTTCTAACTTTTAACTAAAATCTCACTATTCACAAGTGATATTTATGAATTTTTTTTATAAAAATATTCGTATTATAACTTTACACTTTTCGGGAGATTTTACCCCGTACATAAAGTTTCTACATAACATTTTCTTGATTACATCAAAATTCTACTACTTACTATTCCGAAAAGGATTTCGGTCAAATACCGGACTGTCCAGATTAGACCTAAATTTTTCCCGGTCATTACACCGGGAGACCCCCGGGGCGCCCCCGGGGCACCCCCGGGGTGCCCTCGGCGCACCCCCGGGAGGCCTCCAGGGTACCCCTGTGGCACCCCCAGGACACCGCCGGGACACCCCCGGGGCACCCCTGGGACACCCACGGGAGACCCCTGGAAGACCCCTGGGAGACCCTAAGGAGATCCTTGGGAGACCCCCGGTAGACCCCCGGGATGATACGAACCCCGCCAACAACGTGATGAAACCCGTAGCCAAATATGGGATGCGATTCAAGATTTTCAAGAATTGATGGAAACCATGACCCGTTGCTTAACAAAGTAAGAACCTTGGTATGGTGAAGACGCCACAAATGAGTATGGAAAATCGTTTGAAAAGTCAAGGGTGAACGCCACAAGGAAACCTTGATAAGTTCGGAATAGTTTTTTCAAGAACACAAGAAGAATATCTCACAATGTGAATAAAATATCAAAAGCCCTTATTAAATTCGGATTTTAGCCTTAAATAGCCGAAAACAAGCTGAAAGGTTTAAAAATTGTAAAAGTCCTATCCTACCCTTAATGTGGTAGGCGCCTAAATGAAGATAACTCTTAAAGATAAGATAAAATGCGCCTAAATGAAGATAACTCTTAAAGATAAGATAAAATGCGCCTAAAGCTAACTCCTAGGGAAGGAATCCGAATTTGAGTCTAATTCCTTCCTTTTAAAAACGCCTAATACTTATCCTAGGGAATGAATCCGGATTTGAATCCAATTCCTTCCTTAATTCGCATAATTTGGAATTTAAATGTTTAATCTGCAATTTGACTTGATCCCTTGCTGGAATGCACACCTAAGTTCTTGGAAATTGCTGGAATGTGCGCCTAACTCCTTGGAGCATTCCCATGCACGTGAACCTGGGGATGTCATGCGAATTTGGCCATGCTTGAGTAGCTCTCTTCCAGATAAACTTTAATGAGCAAAACTACCCTTTGTCCACCCTCAGTAGCGAACACACTTTCCTCTTGTTGTAGAACTCTTCGGACTAGGTTATTCAAGTCTTCTTTAAATCTTTTAGCTCGATACCTCGTCACCGGTCCAACTGGAACATTGGATTGGATCGTGAGTATTCCTTGCATCCTTGATGTCCTCATCACGGGAGACCCCCGTGGCTCCCCCGGGGCTCCCCCAGGATGATGTGAACATCAGGGATGCAAGAAATACTCATCAAAGTCGATCCGGAAGAGAGCCAACTAGTCTTACATGTCCATTGAGCCATTCCGGAAAAGAGCCAATTAGTCTTACACGTCCATTGAGCCATTGCATGGCCAACTTGCATGCCAATCCAGGATACACGTGCAAGGGGGAATTTTAAGAAGTTAGGCGTGTTTTCCAGCCCGGGATAAAGTCAAATTCCAAATAAAGACTTTCCTTTATCATAATTCTATCTTTTTAGGTTTACGTTTCAATTTAAACATTTAAATTGCATAATAGGCATTTTTAAGGAAGGAGTTAGATTCAAATTCGGATTCCTTCCCTAAGAGATTATCTTTAGGCATTTAGAAGGAAGGAGTTGGAGTCAAATTCGGATTCCTTCCCTAGGATAAGTTTTAGGCTTGCGTTTATCTTATTTTTAGGTTTATCTTATTTTAGGCTTCTATCTCATTAAGGATAGAATAAGACTTTTCAATTTTTAAACCTTTTCAGCTTATAGTCGGCTATTTCAGGCTGAAAAATGAAAATTAATAAAGTTTTTGATGTTTATTCACTTTGTGTGATATTCTTCTTGAGTTCTTGAAGAATTATTCTGAACTTATCAAGGTTTTCCTTGTGGCGTTCAACCGGACTTATCAAACGGATTTTCCATACTCATTTGTGGCGTCTTCACCATACCAAGGTTCTTGCTTCGCTAAGCAATAGGTCGCGGTTTCCATCAATTCTTGAAGATCTTGGATCGTATCCCATATTTGGCTACGGGTTTCGTCACATTATTGGCGGGGTTCGTATCAGTTGGTATTAGAGCTTAGGATCGTCAGGTTTTGCTATCCTTTTTTTTTTGTTTATTACGTTTTCTTTCTTTATCAAAAAATAAAAAATAAAAAAAAATCGCACATTAGGGTTAGAGTTTTCTCAATTCAAAAAAAAAAAAGAGAAAACGATTAACCATCCCTTCCTTTTTTTGAGTTTGAGTCCAAACCCTATTGCTGAATTCGAATTCAACTAGGGTTTTACAAAGTCAAAAAAAAAAATTCGGGAAAAGAAGGAACCTCACGAAAACTGCTATAACTTTTGATCCAGGAATCGTTACGGGACGTATAATATATCAAATCAAAGATCTTTTTGAGCCTTACAATCCTCACTTAGGCAGAGCCTGGTGACCCTATTTTTGGGGCTAAAAAAAGCTTGTTTTCAATAGTTTAAGAACCCTTAAAGTTTGAGTGTCAAAAAAAAAAATTCCGTGACAAAATTTAAATTCAATTGGTTTAAGTCTTGACTTGATTGACTACTTGAATTCCTTTTCTTATTGTTGGTTTTGTTTTGAAAGAATTAAAAGAAGAATACGAGGGGAAAAAGGCAGAGTGTGTGAGCAGATTATAGGGTAAAAGCCAAAATTAACTTGAGTGAAACACGAGTGAATTTGAGTGAAACACGAGTGGTTTGAATAAGTTAGTCTTCGAGAGAAGCAATTCTTTTTTTTTTAATCATGTCATAGGAACAAGAATTCGGGGCAGATTATGTTGAGAGGCTTGGGCTAGTTACACGTCGAGCCTTAAACTTGCAAGCTAAAGAAGAGGAAGAATAAGTACAGCGGGAGAGCATCTTTCACACTCGTTACCACGTGAAAGACAAGGTATGTAGTGTTATTATCGATGGCGGTAGTTGCACTAATGTTGCTAGTACTTCCATGGTTGAAAAGTTAGGGTTTACAACACTTAATCACCCTCATCCTTACAAGTTACAATGGTTGAATAATAGCGGAGAATTTAGGGTTACAAAACAGGTTGTTCTACCATTCCGAATTGGTAAGTATGAGGATGAAGTATTGTGCGATATGGTACCAATGCAAGCGGCACATCTTCTTCTCGGAAGACCATGGCAATTTGATCGGCGCGTGCAGCACGACGGCTTCACCAACAAATATTCATTCTTACACAATCAACAGACTATCACTCTAGTTCCCTTGACACCAAAACAAGTATACGAGGATCAAGTGAGGTTACAAAAATTGAGTGAACAAGAGAACATGAGGGATCAAAATAATGAGAGTGAAAATAGGAGTGAGACCGTGCATAGTGAGAGAGAGGGGAAAGAGAGATACACGGCCAAAAAGAGAAAAGGAGAGAATAAAGTCGAATCTAGTAAGGAACGAAAGAGAAAGAAGAGCTCGGCCAAGGAGGAATTTGAACAACCCCATGAGAGGGCACGGCCCAACATAGAGAAAAGAACTGAACAATACATCAAGCAAGCTAACAAGGGACGTCACAAGCTTATTTTTGACCCTGGAGATTGGGCGTGGTTACAAATGATGAAAGAAAGATTTCCGGCACCACAGTGTTCTAAGTTACTACCCATAGGAGAACGTGATGATTTGAGGACAAATCCTTCTCGAGAGGGGGGGGGGGGGGGGGGGGGAATGATGTGAACATCAAGGATGCAAGAAATACTCATCAAAGTCGATCCAGAAGAGAGCCAACTAGTCTTACACGTCCACTGAGCCATCGTGCAAGGGGGAATTTCAAGAAGTTAGGCGTGTTTTCCAGCCTGGGATAAAGTCAAATTCCAAATAAAGAATTTTCTTTTATCATAATTCTATCTTTTTAGGTTTAAGTTTCAATTTAAACATTTAAATTGCATAATAGGCGTTTTTAATGAAGGAGTTAGATTCAAATTTGGATTCCTTCCCTAAGAGATTATCTTTAGGCATTTAGAAGGAAGGAGTTGGAGTCAAATTCGGATTGCTTCCCTAGGATAGGCTTTAGGCTTGCGTTCATCTTGTTTTTAGGTTTATCGTATTTTAGGCTTCTATCTCATTAAGGATAGAATATGACATTTCAATTTTTAAACCTTTTCAGCTTATACTCGGCTATTTAAGGCTGAAAAAGGAAAATTAATAAAGTTTTTGATGTTTATTCACTTTGTGAGATATTCTTCTTGAGTTCTTGAAGAACTATTCTGAACTTATCAAGGTTTTCCTTGTGGCGTTCAACCCGACTTATCAAACGGATTTTCCACACTCGTTTGTGGCGTCTTAACCATACCAAGGTTCTTGCTTCGCTAAGCAACAGGTCGCGGTTTCCATCAATTCTTGAAGATCCTGGATCGTATCCCATATTTGGCTACGGGTTTCGTCACATTGTTGGTGGGGTTCGTATCAGTTGGTATCAGAGCTTAGGATCGTCAGGTTTTGCTATCCTTTTTTTTTTTGTTTATTACGTTTTATTTCTTTATCAAAATAAAAAAATAAAAAAAAATCGCACATTAGGGTTAGGGTTTTCTCAATTCAGAAAAAAAGAGAAAACGATTAACCATCCCTTCATTGTTTTAAGTTTGAGTCTAAACCCTATTGCTGAATTCGAATTCAACTAGGAGATCCCCGGGAAACCCCCGGGGCACCACCGGGACACCCTAGGGAGACCCCCGGCACACCCCTGGGACACCCCCGGGGTACCCCCGGGGCAACCTCGGGACACCCCCGGACACCTCCGGGACACCCCCGGGACACCCTGGGAGACCCTCGGGAAACTCCCGGGACACCCCTGGGTGACCCCCGGGAGAACCCCGGGACACCCCCGGGGCACCCCCGGGAAACCCACGGGAGACACCCGGGACACCGCCGGGAGACCCCCGGGACACCCCTGGGAGATCCCGGGGCACCCTCGGGACACCCCTGGGGCACCCCCGGGGCCCTAGGCGCCCTGGGGCGCCCCCGCGGAAGCTGCGGGACACCCCTAGGGCAACTCCCAGGGCAACTCCGGGACACCCTTGGGACATCCCCGGGATACCCCCAGGTGACCCCCGGGAGAACCCCGAGAGACCGCAGGACACCTCGAGGGCCCCCACGGGGCACCTCTAGGGCCCCCCCGGGGGCACCCTCGGGGCACCGCTAGGACACCACCGGGCCACCCCCGGGAAACCCACAGGACACACCCGGGAGACGTCTGGGGCCCTTCAGGGTAAGGGGCTCCTCCAGGGCCTCTCTAGGGCCCCTTCGGGGGCACCCCTGTGCCCCCCCGGGACGCCCCTGGCGCCGCCACGGGACGTGCCTGGGGGCCCCCCGCTGGACACCCCCGAGGACCACCCGGGGCACCACCGGGACACGCCCGGGAGATCCCCGGAGCACCCCCACGGCTCCCCCGGGCTCCCCCAGGACACCCCCGGGGCACATCCGGGGCACCCCAGGAAAACCCCCGGGAGACACACGGGAGACCCACGGGAGACCGCCAGGAGAACCCCGGCACATCCCTGAGAGACCGCCGGGGCACCCCCGGGGCGCCCCCGCGGCACCGCCGCAGCCCCCCCGGGCACCCCTGGCACACCCCCAGCACACTCGGGGGACACACCAGGGGGACCCCCGGGGCACCCCCGGGACACCTCCGGGAGACCCCCGGGAGACCTCAAGGGCACCCCAGGGACACCTCCGGGGTACCCCCGATGCACCCCCGGGGTACCCCCGATGCACCGCTAGGGCACTGCGGGACACCCCCGGGACACCCGCGGGAGACCCCCGGGGCACCCTCGGGACACCCACGGACGCCCCCAAGACACCTCCGGGACACCCCCCGGAGGACCCGGGAACCCCACGGGAGGACCCGAGGATAACCCCACCCCCGGACACCCCCAAGACACCCCGGGGAGACCCCCAGGTGACCCTTAGGAGGCCCCCAGGAGAATCCCGGGAGACCCCAGGACACCTCCGGGGCACCACCAGGGCCCCCTCGGGTCACCGCCGGGACACGCCCGGGAGTCCACCGGGACAACCCCAGAGACTCCCGGGACACCCCCGGGAGACCTCCGGGGCTCCCCCGAGACACCCCCGGGCACCCTGAGACACCCTCGGGAGACCCCTGGAACACCCCCGGGGAATCGCCGGGCACCCTCGGGACACCCCCGGACGCCCCCAAGACACCTATGGGACACCCCTAGGAGACACCCGGGTGACCCCTAGGAGGCCCCAGGACACCCCCGGGGCACCTCCGGGGCCGCCATGGGGCACCTCTGGGAAACCCCCAGGAGACACCCGGGAGACCGCCGGGAGACCCCCGGGACACCCTCGAGGCGCCACCGCGGGACACCCCCGAGAGACCCCCAGGGTCCCCCGGGGCACCCCCGGACCCCCAAGGCACCTCCGAGACCCCCCTCAAGGCGCCCCCGGGGTACCCCCGGCACACGGCACACCCGGCGGACACCCCAGGGAGACCCCCAGGGCACCCCCAGAAGACCCCCGGGTGACCTCCGCAGTACCCCCGAAGCACCCCCTGGGTACCCCCGCGGTACCGCCGGGGCACTACGGGACACCCCCGGCACACTCACGGGGCACCCCCGGATGCCCCCAAGACACCTCTGCGACACCTCCGGCATACCCCTGCGCCGGCACACCCCCGGGAGGACCCAGGGACCCCCAGGCAGGACCTGTGGCACCCCCGGACACCCCCAAGACACCTTCGGGACACCCCGGGAGACCCCCAAGTGACCCCCGGGAGGGCCCCAGGAGAATCCCGGGACGCCTCCACGGCACCGCCGGGACACCCTCGGGAGATCCCCAGGGTCCCCCAGGGCACCCTCGGACCCCTAAGGCAACTCCGGGACCCCCCTGGGACATCCCCGAGAGACTCCCAGGTGACCCCCGGGAGAACCCCGGGAGACCGCAAAAAACCCCCAGGGCACCCCCAGACACCACCGGGGCATCCCTGGGAAACCCGCGGGACACACTTGGAAGACGCCCGGGGCCCCTCCAGGGTATCTCTAGGGCCCTCCGGGGCTCCCCCGGTGCCCCTCCGGGGCCACTACCGTTTCCCCACCCCCCGGGACGCCCCTGGGGCAGCCCCGGGACGTGCCTGGGCCCTCCCGGGGCACCCACGCGACACCCCCGGGACACGCCTGGGATATCCCCGGGAAACCCCTGGAGCACCCCCGGGGCTCCCCCGGGACACCCCCAGGAAAGCCCAAGGAGACCCCCGAGAGACTCCCGGGAGACCCCAGGACACACCCGCGACACCGCCGGGGCACCCCCGCGGCCCCCACATGGCACCCCCGGCACACGCCCGGGGCACCCCCAGACACCCCCAAGACACCTCCGGGACACCCCCTGGACACCCCCGGGGAACACCCAGGGCACCCCCGCGACACCCCCGGGACATGCCCGGGAGATCCCCGGGAAACCCCCGGAGCACCCCCGGGAGAGCCTAGGGAAACCCCCCGGGAGAACCCCGGGAAACCCTAGGACACCCTCGGGGCACCTCCAGGAACCCCCCGAGCACCCTCAGGAGACCCCCGGGGCCCCCAAGGGGCGCTCAGAGGCATCCCTTAGGGCCCCCTGGCACCCCCAGGGCCCCCCCAGGAAGCCCCCTAGAAGCTCTTAGGGCACCCCCGGGACACCCTCTGGACACCCCCGGGGAACCCCTAAGGAACCCACACCATAGCCCCGGGACACCCCCGGGGGATCCCCAGGGCTCCTCCGGGGCACCCACGTGACACCGCCGGGACACCCCCTGGAGACCCTAGGGAGACTCCCGGGAGGTCGCCGGAGACCCCCGGTAGTGATGTGAACATTAGGGATGCAAGAAATACTCATCAAAGTCGATCCGGAAGAGAGCCAACTAGTCTTACACGTCCATTGAGCCATTCCGGCAGAGAACCAATTAGTCTTACACGTCTATTGAGCCATTGCATGGCCAACTTGCATGCCAATCTAGGATACACGTGCAAGGGGGAATTTCAAGAAGTTAAGCGTGTTTTCCAGCCTGAGATAAAGTCAAATTGCGGATAAAGACTTGCCTTTATCATAATCCTATCTTTTTAGGTTTAAGTTTCAATTTAAACATTTATATTGCATAATAGGCATTTTTAAGGAAGGAGTTAGATAATTTAGATTCCTTCCCTAAGAGATTATCTTTAGGCGATTAGAAGGAAGAAGTTGGAGTCAAATTCAGATTCCTTCCCTAGGATAAGCTTTAGGCTTGCGTTTATCGTGTTTTTAGGTTTATCTTATTTTAGGCTTCTATCTCATTAAGAGGATATGATAGTACTTTTCAATTTTTAAACCTTTTTCAGCTTATACTCGGCTATTTAAGGCTAAAAAATGAAAATTAATAAAGGTTTTGATATTTTATTCACATTGTGAGATATTCTTCTTGTGTTCTTGAAGAAATTATTCCGAACTTATCAAGGTTTCCTTGTGGCGTTCAAACTTGACTGATCAAACGAATTTTCATACTCGTTTGTGGCGTCTTCACCATACCAAGGTTCTTGCTTCGCTAAGCAGCGGGTCGCGGTTTCTATCAATTCTTGAAGATCTTGGATCGTATCCCATATTTGGCTACGGGTTTCGTCACATTGTTGGCAGGGTCGTATCACGTAGACCCCCGGGAGACCCCCAGGAGACCCCCGGGAGATCCCCTGGAACCCATGGGAAACCCCCGGGGCACCGCCTGGGCACCCCCGAGACACCCTCGGGAGTCCCCCAGGAAACCCCCGGGCCGCCCCGGGGCAGCCCCGGGAGACCCCCAGAAGACCCCCGGGGGACCCTCGGGAGTCCCCCGGGACACCCTCGGGGCACCCCCGGTGCACCCCCGGGTCACCCCCGGGAGACCCATGGAAGACCCTCCGTGGACCCCCAGTGCACCCCCGGGTCCCCCCCGGGTCACCCCCTGGGACACCCCCGGGACAACCCTGGGAGACCCCCAGGACACTTGCGGGACACCCCTGGGACACCTCCGGGGGATCCCCGGGGCACCGCCAGGGCACCCCTAGGGGACTCCCAGGGCACCCCCGGGACACCTCCTGGACACCCCCTAGGATACCCCCGGGACACCCCCAAGACACCCCCAGGAGACCCCTGGGATACCCCCGGGAGACCGCCAGGGCACCCGTGAGGCACCCTCGGGACACCCCTGGGAGCCCCCGGGAGACCCCAGGGGTACCCCTGGGACACGTCCGGGACACCCCTGGGACAGACAGCCCCCGGGACACCCCCTAGAAAACCCCCGGACACCCCCTGGACCCCTGCACACTCCTGCACACCCCCGGGACACCCTAGGGAGACCCCCAGGAGACTCCCGGGAGACCGCCGAGAGACTCCCGGGAGACCCCCGGGCGACCCCCGAGAGACACCCAAGACACCCCCGGGACACCCATGGGGCACCCCGGGGCAACCGCGGGGCACCCCCGGGGCAACCCCGGCCCGCGTAGTGGGGCGCCCAGGGGCCGGGATGGGTCAAAAATTTATATTTTTATTTATGTTTTGTATTAAAAAATTAATATACGATTTTAGGAATTAATGCAACAAGTGGCACCATTTTTTGATGAATATTCTATTTTTTATGATTTCTTTTATTTTTCATATTCAAAAAATATAATCAAATAAAACAACATAAAAAAATAATGACATTTTGCATACATGATCCTTACATTTTTCTAGGCATGCCAGAAAAAATAGCCTCAAAAAATGACAAAAAAAGTAAAACGCTGTCAACAAGCCCACCGCTCGCGTAGTGGGGCCCATGGGCCAGCTGAAGGGTCGGGATATATTAAAAATTTACATTTTTATTAATATTTTCCATACCAAAATTAATATATGATTTTTAGGAATTAATGCAATAATCAACTTAATTTTTTGATGAATATTCTCTCGATTTTTAGGAATCAATGCAACAAGCGGTACTATTTTTTGACGAATATTCTATTTTTTATGATTTTCTTCATTTGTCGTCTTTGAAAAAAAAATAAAATAAAAACTACGTTAAAAAAATTATGACATTTTACAGACACGATCCTTCCTTTTTTTTTTCTGGGCATGCCTACAAAAAATGGTCTCAAGAAATGACCAAAAAAAAAAAGAAAAACATTGTCAAAAAGCCCCCAACCCATATAGTGGGGCGCCCAGGGGTTGGAATGGGTTAAAAATTTACATTTTTATTTATGTTTTGCCTTCCAAACTTAATATATGATTTTTATGAATTAATGCAACAAGCAGCACCATTTTTTGATGAATATTCTATGTTATATGATTTTCTTTATTTTTCCTCTTTGAAAAATAAAATAAAATAAAAACGAAGGCAAAAAGTTCTAAAATTTTGCAGACACGATACTTACATTTTTCTGGGAATTCCTGCAAAAAATGGCCTTAAAAAATGACAAACAAAAGTAAAAGGTTGTAAAAAAGCCCCCGGCCCGGTTTGTCGGGCGCCCAAGTGTCGGGCTGGGTCAAAAATTTACATTTTCATATATGTTTTTCCTTCTAAAATTAACATATGATTTTTATGAATTAATGCAACAAGCGACACCATTTTTTTGATGAATATTCTATGTTTTATGATTTTTTTTATTTTTCCTCTTTGAAAAATACAATAAAATAAAAACAAAGTAAAAAAATTATAAAATTTTATATACACGATGCATGCTTACATTTTTCTGGGAATGCCTGCAAAAAATGACAAACAAAAGTAAAAGGTTGTCAAAAAGCCCCCGGCCCGCGTAGTGGGGCACCTAAGTGCCGGGCTGGGTAAAAAATTTACATTTTTATTTATGTTTTACGTTGAAAAATTAATATATGATTTTTAAGAATTAATGCAACAAGCGGCACCATTTTTTAATGAATATTCTATTTTTTATGATTTTCTTTATTGCTCATCTTTAAAAAATAAAATAAAATAAAAACGAGGTCAAAAAATTATGAAATATTACATACACGATCCATACATTTTTCTGGGTATGCCTGCAAAAAATGGCCACAAAAATGATAAAAAGCAAAGTAAAACACATTCAAAAATCCCCCGGCCCGCGTAGTGGGGTGCCTAGGGGCCGAGATGGGTTAAAAATTTACATTGTTACTTATGTTTTGTATTCTAAAATTAATATACAATTTTTTGGAATGAATGCAACAAGCGGCACCATTTTTTGACGAATATTCTATATTTTATGATTTTCTTCATTTGTTGTCTTTAAAAAATAAAATAAAATAAAAACGACGTTAAAAAAATTATGACATTTTATAGACATGATCCTTACTTTTTTCTGGGCATGCCTACAAAAAATGGTTTCAAAAAATGTCCCAAAAAAAAAAGAAAAACGCTATTAAAAATCCCCCAGCCCGTATAGTGGGGCGCCTAGGGGCCGGAATAGGTTAAAAATTTATATTTTTATTTATGTTTTGCCTTTCAAAATTTATATATGATTTTTATGAATTAATGCAACAAGCAGCACCATTTTTTGATGAATAGTCTATGTTATATGATTTTCTTTATTTTTCCTCTTAGAAAAACAAAATAAAATAAAAAAGAAGGTAAAAAGTTCTAAAATTTTGCAGACACGATGCTTACATTTTTCTGGGAATGCCTGCAAAAAATGGCCTCAAAAAATGACAAAAAAAGTAAAAGGTTGTAAAAAAGCCCCCGGCCCGGTTTGTGGGGCGCCCAAGTGCCGGGCTGGTCAAAAATTTACATTTTTATATATGTTTTGCCTTCTAAAATTAATATATGATTTTTATGAATTAATGCAGCAAGTAGCACCATTGTTTTGATGAATATTCCATGTTTTATGATTTTTTTATTTTTCCTCTTTGAAAAATACAATAAAATAAAAATGAAGTAAAAAAATTATAAAATTTTACAGACACGATGCTTACATTTTTCTGGGAATGGCTATAAAAATGACAAACAAAAGTAAAAGGTTGTCAAAAAGCCCCCGGCCCGCATAGTGGGGTGCCCAAGTGTCGGGCTGGGTAAAAAATTTACATTTTTATTTATGTTTTGCATTCGAAAATTAATATATGATTTTTAAGAATTAATGCAACAAGCGGCACCATTTTTTAATGAATATTCTATTTTTTTATGATTTTCTTTATTGTTCGTCTTTAAAAAATAAAATAAAATAAAAACGAGGTCAAAAAATTATGAAATATTACAGACATGATCCATACATTTTTTTGGGTATGCCTGCAAAAAATGACCTCAAAAATGACAAAAAACAAAGTATAACACTTTCAAAAATCTCCCGGCCCGCATAGTGGGGCGCCTAGGGGCCGGGATGGGTTAAAAATTTACATTTTTACTTATGTTTTGCATTGTAAAATTAATATACGATTTTTAGGAATTAATGCAACAAGCAGCTCCATTTTTTGATGAATATTCTATTTTTTATGATTTTCTTTATTTGTAGTCTTTGAAATATAAAATAAAATAAAAACGACGTCAAAAAACTATGAAATTTTACACACACGATCCTTACATTTTGCTGGGCATGCATGCAAAAAATGGCCTCAAAAAATGTGAAAAAAGTAAAACGCTGTTAAAAAGCTCCCGGCCCGCGCAGTGGGGTGCCCAAGGGCCAGGATGGGTGAAAATTTTAATTTTTCAAAAATACTGGGATTGCCATCAATATTTTGTAAAAGTATTATTTGTAATGTATCAAGTAAAAAATTAAATGAATAAACTTTAAAACTGAAAATTAAAAAAACTATAAATAAGACCAAAACATCTTCTAGATCTTTAAAATTTCATCTTTTTAATTTTGGAATTCTTTTGGCTGTCGTTATAATAATAAGCATTGAAACCGTTAAAATTCGAAGTTGGATCACATACTCATATGCACCCATCAGTTAAACAAGTAAAAGTATAATTAATTCCTTTTTTGTTCCCCTAGTAAAACTACTTTCTCAAAAATATTTCAGATATTAGTAATAAAAGACAAAGACAATAGTGACCCAAAGATTTTCCTTTATTTCCCCCCTTTTACTTTCTTGTTAAAACTTTATTCATATAATTATAATGCATGTTGTAGAATACATGGAGGACAATAAATTTATCAAGCGAAATACAAATGGACAAGGCCTAAAGGCATTTCCCTTGCTGAAAATTGAAAACTCGCAAAATGAAAGCCCAAAACCTATTTGGATCCTTATATTTTATAAGGAGAAAGAGAAAAATAAGCTAAGATTTGAGATGAATTAAAATTAATAGGTTAATAGTTTACATAAGTTAATAAATATGCTAAATTATTATTTTTGTTCATAACTTATCTAGTTATGAACCATAACTTGACAAGTTATTGTCCATAATTCACGATTTTTGTCCATAACTTATCTGGCTATAAACCATAACTTGACAAGTTTGTCCATAACTTATCTGGTTATGAACTATAACTTGACAAATTATGACCTATTAATTTCTATAACTAAAAATTAGCCTATATACTTTCTTAAACTTTTTATATTGGCATATTTTATACTATTTCTGTATTTTATATCTCAGCTTTACAGTCATCCAAAAACTCCTATAATTCCCAAATCTTTCCACCAAATGGATTTCTGAAAATTTGGATGAATGAAGTTACTCAAGGTCTACTTCAATCCTATCACCCGTAAGAGGGTCAACGAAATTTACCAAGTCCTTCTCTCCTGCCCCAGGACCAACTTCATCCAACAATGCTTTGAGGTTGACAACTCCCAAAGCTGTAAAAGAAAATATGATGCAAAATTTTGAGATTTCCTGGGATAATGGCAAAAAAAAAAAAAAAGTTTGTTTATCATAGAAGTTGGCAAAAACAGGGAAAAGTATTACTATAAAACACAATATATATTAAGAAAAGAAGCATAAGTAAGAACTGACAGACTTGGATAATATTACATGCTTTCCACCAAAAGCTCAAACTGGCAAAGTCTAAAATTACTTGTTCATGTCAGAAAACGTGCTTATTAAGATATTTGAGTCATCTTTTAAGAGGTTATCATAGAAGTAAGAGTGTTTTAAGATGTTTGTGTTGGATACTTAATCTAACGTTGGGTTTATATGTGAATAATTATGTGTTGCGGACTGTCATATAAGGTTAAGCCTAATTAAAAATGATCTACTAAAGTTTAGGTATTTTAGGCTTTAATGTATCTAATAGAGTGTGGGTATTTAATGCGTAGAGACTTAAGGGTAATTTCAATTTTTATGATGGGCTAAAATAGAAATACTAAAAAATAACAGGGAAGTTATTAATAAATAGCAATTATGGTCCCCAGATCACATGTAACATTAACATTCATTCTGACACCAATCATCAGAAAGAGTACAGAGAGAAAGTTAAAGGGTTCTCTAGAAAAACGTGTTGATCTAGAAGACAAATTGTACGACTCTAGAGAGAAATCAAGCAATATGAATTCAGGTATGCTTTCGCTTATAAATTTATTAATTTGTAATGATCTAACATGAATGTTCTTGACTTTTGGGTGATGATTTTCACCAAATTATTGATCTCTCATAGTTTCAAGTCCATGCTGATTGATACCAACAAGTAAGAGCGATCCTTGATCTAACAAGGGGGAAAAATAGAAAAGGCATAACTACAGAAATACATGGTTTGTGAGACAAAAACAGCAACTCGTACATACGCATAAAGGATTAGATGACTTACAGGGATCCTAGTATCAATTTTCACAACTCCATCTTTTCCGGTTGTCTTTAATCTCAATGTCCGGAACTGGATGTCAGAAAAATGCACCCTTGGACCATCGACGGCATAATTGCCGTTAATATTCGGGATTTTTGTTTTGACTGTGGTATATCCAGTAGTAAGAGTTAGTCACTTAGAGAACAATAAATCTACATTGGGTTTAAAATCTGTCTGTTAAGAGCCCAGATATACATGGTTGTTCAGAGAGGAAGATCATCCAAGCAAAACAAGGAATTCCAAGACTTGTCTGAGAAATCCATGAAAAACTACTTTTTCTCGATTGAACCATTAATTAGCTAATTTAAAATATATATTCAGACTTCAGTTGTAACTGATTAACTTGCATCATAGAGAAGGGAATTGGACTGGTTAATGACATGTCAGTGTTTGAGAATTCCCTTAACTGATTATCTTTTTGGGTACAAAGGGTAAGAGGTCTCCCACTTACCTATCTGAGAAGGCGGCTGACTGGTGCCGGTCGAATACCTCTTCTCTTCTTCGTAATAACTGTTGAAACCTAATATTTCATTAATCTCCTCGAAAGATGGCATGGTTCCAGGAGAGGTATCACCACTTCTAATAGCATTGAGTGCCTTCTGCAGTTGGATAATTGAAGTTAGCTTTAAAAATTCAAAATCCAAGCTGACAAAATCACAAGATAGTACAGGACAATGGGTGTCTATTTCCTTCCCCTAGATAAAATCAATTTTCACCAGATAATTAGTAAACATTAAAAAAAAAAAAAAGGAATTATTTTCCTACATGCATGTGAAATGCTAGACTACTTTCCAACTCTTATTTTGCACTTGCAGTGAACCTGATAGGCCACCGGTGCACTTTACTTACGTAAGGAGAAATAAAAGACAGGGGTAGAATGGGGATTCTGCGGGAGTTGTCTATTGTAAAATAAGGGGATATATAGGAGGGGGAAACAGAGGGAAGTTAGATAGAGAATTGTTTGGTGAGAAGTTGGAGAGTTCAGGTCTCTTGAAAACCTGAGTGTGGGAATCGTGTCCGGAAAGATTCTTGTCTCAATCTTCTGATAGCTGTTTCAATTCAATAATTCGTGCTTAATAACATTTCTACTTACCATTCTGTATCAATTATGTATCAAATTGGTATCAGAGCGTCGATCTTGCGTCATATGTGATGGCGGCCAGGAAATTGGAGGAAAGACTGGGTACCGTGGAAGAACAGTTGAGTTCTGTTTGGGAGGAAATTGCGAAGGAGATGGAAGAAGTTAAGGATAATTTGCAGAAGATTCCTGCATTGGAGAAGAACGTGGCATTGATTTTGGGAAAATTGGACCCGTTGTTGCAGAAACAAGGAGGAGAGGATTCGGAATATAGGGAGGCTAGGGCTGAGAATGGGAGCGGAGGCGGACTGGCGTATGAGCACCGGGAAGGAGAATTCCGGTTGGGAGGGATGACGAGGCGAATCGAAATGCCGATTTTTGAAGGCACAAATCCAGATGGCTGGATTTTCCGTGCTGAGCGATTTTTTGCCCTAAATCGCATGAGAGAAAAGGAGAAATTGGAGGCGGCAGCCATAAGTCTCGATGGCAAAGCTCTGGCTTGGTTTCAGTGGATGGACGGACGCCGGCCTATACGCGACTGGTTAGAATTCAAGAAGTTGTTGCTCAACCGTTTCCGACCGTCAGAGGAGGGGTCGAACTGTGAGAAGTTCCTTAATTTTACATAACACTGCAAACTCTTACTTCCATATAGACAGTTTGCTTTGTTTCATTATTAACATCTGTCTTGAGTTCTCCTTGTGACTCTTACGAAGAGCGAGTCAAGTAGGATGTCTCACTTTACCCCGCCTACAACTTGTGATCTACGGTCCCTAAACTTCATTTTCTTTTTTCCAGTTTGCACCTGTATTCTCATTTTGTCATTTTTCATTTTTATGGGATTCTTGATCTTCTATCAATTATTCTATCGGAACTCATCAGCTTCCGGCAATTTTTTGGACAGAATCGGATGGAAGATGCAAACCGAGATAAATTTTTAACTTCATGTAGTATGGATAACGAAAAATTGAAATTCAGGGTCAAATGAGAACACCTGATTCTGCGACATAATCAAGATTTATGCTATTAATAATCATGACAATAATATCATAACCATATAACAACAAAATTTTAGACAGTTAAAAACGCAATTATAACTGTTATCAAACCAACATAAACATTAGAACCATAGACAGTAGACAATGAGAACAACAATAATAAGTATCGTAAGGAATTATATTTATAATCACAACATTAATACTAATTTTATCTGCTTACACTTTCAAGAAGAACAAAAAGTTGCAAAAATAAACTAAAACAAAAGAAAGAAAGAAAGAACCGTGAAATAAAATCAAGAACTGAAGCTGGTTGAAGGCACATCACCAAGGCACAACAGAGTTGTCCGTGGAGCTTTCTTCACTAGATTCAACTCGAACATACTCGTCAAGACAGGGACGAGATCCAATTTTAGAGGTGTAACGATTTTTAAAATCTTTTTTTCTTTGAAATTTTGGTCTATAGATGAATTTTTATAATAAAGATAATTTTATCTTTTGTATCATAAAAGATAGCTCTAAGATACTAAAAAAAAATTTCTAAAAATATCAAGATATCGGCTGAAATTTTAAAAAACAGAGAGTATTAAATTTAAATTTTAATATAACAAAAGGTATCAAAATGAAAATTTTCTAATATCATTAATTTTTTATATATAAAATATTGGATTGAACCCGCCAAAAATTCCTAATCCACCCAAAGCGCGGTATATATTAGATGTGATTTTAACGGTGATATACCAAACCATGAAAAGCTCCCGTAAAACTTTTTTACTTTTTTTAAAAGAATTTTTTTCTTTGATAAAACACATGATCCCAATATTAATTAGTGGAAAAAGATTTACAAATATTATTCTGTTTTTTTTCAAAATGTTAATATTGTTTTTTTTTTTTATGGTTCAATAATTCCTATTGTAGCAATCCGACCAAAACGAGCATTTTGGTTGAAATGCTCTTTTGGGCCTTTTTTATTTCTATATTTTTCTCTTTCCATCTTTTCTTTTCTTTTTTTTTTTATTTACTTCTCTTCCCTCAAATTTTATTTTTTTCATTCTTGCTCTTCTTTTTAACTTTTTTTCTCTTATTTACCCCTTAAAAATGTATTCCCTTTTTTTTTTTTTGGTGACAGAAATACCACACATCTGAAGATATCAAGGAACCAGGAAAAATATTCTTAAAAAAAAAAAAAAAAAGAAAGCCCGCAAAAAAGTCAACAAGTAACGGATCCGGAGAAAGCTTACACAAGCAAAACCTTTTAAGGAAATGAGAGCACTAAGATCCCAATTCAAAATATAAAGGACCATTTGCTATGCCAATTACAAAACTAACTATCTGTATGAGAGCGCTAAGATCCCAATTCAAAATATAAAGGATCATTTGCTATGTCAATTACAAAACCAACTATCTGTATGAGAGCGCTAAGATCCCAATTCAAAATATAAAGGGCCATTTGCCATGCCAATTACAAAACCAACTATCTGTATGAGAGCGCTAAGATCCCAATTTAAAATATAAAGGGTCATTTGCGATGCCAATTACAAAACCAACTATCTGTATGAGAGCGCTAAGATCCCAATTCAAAATATAAAGGGTCATTTGCTATGCCAATTACAAAACCAACTATCTGTATGAGAGCGCTAAGATCCAAATTCAAAATATAAATGGCCATTTGCCATGCCAATTACAAAACCAACTATCTATATGAGAGCGCTAAGATCCTAATTCAAAATATAAAGGGTCATTTGCGATGCCAATTACAAAACCAACTATCTATATGAGAGCGCTAAGATCCCAATTCAAAATATAAAGGGCCATTTGCCATGCCAATTACAAAACCAACTATCTATATGAGAGCGCTAAGATCCCAATTCAAAATATAAAGGGTCATTTGCCATGCCAATTACAAAACCAACTATCTGTATGAGAGCGCTAAGATCCTAATTCAAAATATAAAGGGTCATTTGCCATGCCAATTACAAAACCAACTATCTGTATGAGAGCGCTAAGATCCTAATTCAAAATATAAAGGGTCATTTGCCATGCCAATTACAAAACCAACTATCTGTATGAGAGCGCTAAGATCCTAATTCAAAATATAAAGGGTCATTTGCCATGCCAATTACAAAACCAACTATCTGTATGAGAGCGCTAAGATCCTAATTCAAAATATAAAGGGTCATTTGCCATGCCAATTACAAAACCAACTATCTGTATGAGAGCGCTAAGATCCCAATTCAAAATATAAAGGGCCATTTGCCATGCCAATTACAAAACCAACTATCTGTACACCTAACTTGCCCATGGTTGCATAGTTTAGCTCCTAACCTGAAACAAGCTCCTCCGTTTAGAGTAATGCTAATATTGTGAAGCAGTGCATTAGCTTCTGTTTCAATAGATACCAGGTGAAGATTAGTGAAAGTGAGCCCAAATTACTATCCGTTGATAAAAAAATTGTTACAGTACCACCATAGAGGCGCGGTGAACCAGATAGGGCCAAAGATGTCTCGATGACCCCGAAAGCAGAAATGAATATTCTTTCTATTTCCAAGCCTGAAAATGCCCCAATGTTTCCTGCCAGAATTATTGAAACCGAGACAAGCCGACATTCCTTTAAGATGACTGTAATGCCACTCATTCCCCGAAGGATCAGCCTTGTCATTGGAGAAATAGATACAATTGCTCATCTCGACCCCGAGTTCCACTGCAGAGAACGATCTTGAACTGCATTTACCTAAAAATAATATTCGATCCCCCAAACTCTCAACCCTTTTCCAGGACATTTGGCCAATATCCAGTTCATAAACTTTGAAATTCCGCGTTTCAAGTAGAGTACTAAAATGCCTGCAGATAAGCAAAATCTTGCCGCAAGACTCCACAAGATACCTCAATACAGCATCGTTTGCATGGTTCTCTGACTCCGGCATGATTACTTCATGGAATTCAGTCTTGATCTCAGATTCAAAAGTAACAACAGAGTCATCCTTGCTAAGAGCGGCAGAAACACTAGCTGCATCAATTTGGACAATGCCGTTATCCTTGCTCAAAAGATAGAAGCTTCCATTCCAAAAGACAGCATCCTCAAATGGCCGCTCTCCAACGACTTTATATTGATTCCATGATTGAGCTCCTGGGACCCAAAAGGCAAGCTCTTGGTACTTACTGTGTACAAGCATGCACACACAGTTTTCTAGAGAGGGACGCGCCGAGAGGACCATATTATGGTAGAAGTCCCATGTTCTAGGAAGGTTGATTGTGCTTCTGGTGAACGGATTAAACAAGCTTATATTCAGAGAATAACGTTTTATATCATCCGCACATCCTACATCATCCACTAGAATAAACCAATCTTGATATGATCCCCAACAATATTTTCCACGAGCCTCGGGTATCTCCATCTCCCAAGCTCGCTTCTCTAGCATGCTAATACAAAGTCTCTTATCTCTATCTTTCTGACCAGACATGAAAAGTGAAGGGAAGCCAAGCCCTTCCCAACAAGAAAGCTCCCGCGAGAAAACATTTCTCCAAGGCTTGCAAACATTGCTAACTGAGATACAATCAAAAAGAGATAGTCGCTCGAAAATGATCTCCAGGATACCCTTAGGGAGCCCAGCCCAATCAACACTAACTACCTCCCCACCATTCTCCTCATTAAGCTGTCTCCGCTTCTTTTGCTTACGCTTTCTTTTCCTTCTAGCTGCCATCTTTCAATTCGTATTTCTGTTTTTCCTACAAAACAAGTCCATTTCCCTAAGCCTCGCTCTCCATGAAACGAAAAACTAAAACAGCACAATAAAACTCCTAATGGGAGAACAGATATCAAGCAAAATAGTTAAGCAATGTATTCACGACTTTTGCGGAACAAGGTAATGTGAAGGGAAATAATCACAACTCACAATTCTGTATACGATCAAATGAAGAAAATCATTATTATAAAATTCATATAGTATTGTCCAAATCATACCAAATGTTCATGTCACTTACCGACCTTTTCGTTACATACCCCTATATAGCAATGAAAGCAAACACCTTTGGTAATGATATCAGCTAAAGCTAAAAGGCTAACATTGACGCGTGATTAGAAAATAAAGAGAGCAAATCTTTCGGTTGTTTAAAACGGAGGCTGAAGAAAAAAGAGCTTTAAGGTTCTTGACATAAAAGGGATCACGAAAAATCTCAAAAAGCATCTTGGCCTTTTGTTTTTCCAATATTTAGAGTAAAATTTTACCATGCTTAAGTGCAAGAAATTTGAATTTGAACACAAACCCAAAACTCTATGCATGATATTTACAAGAGATTTCATCGGAAAAGCGATGAAAGAAAGAAAACTGAAATACCCTTTACAGTAATTTCATCAACGGGTGATTGGACCTCCTTAAGAAGGCCATAAAGCGATTAGAAAGTACCAATACCAGAAAACCCAAATCATTCATAACACAGAATAGAGACATTCCTGTTACAAATAACGAAGAGACTAAAAGGTTTAGATAGGAAGCAAGCTAAAATAAACCAAATTTGATACCTGAGTATTCGGTTTGATACCCTGCTACTAGTTCTTCTTCTGCTTCTGGTAAATCAAAGAGTAATCTTTCTAGTTGCTTAGAAATGAAATGTTCCAAATGTTCCGGTAAATTCTTGAAAAAAGGCAAGCAGCAGCTATTGAACCGACCGAGAATCTGAAACGAGAGAGGGAGAGAGAGAGAACGGAAAAAATCAATAAAAAAAAAAAGCAGCTATTGAACCGTCGGAGATAGAATGGAAAAAAAAAAAAAAAAAAAAAAAAAAAAAAAGAGCAGCGACTGAACCGTCGGAGAAAAAAAAAAAAGCAGCTATTGAACCGTCGTAGAGAGAAAAAGAGAATAAAACAAATAAAAAATAAAAACAGGGGTGAAGAGACAGCGTACAGCGACTCCAGTCAGTCAGAAACGTAATAGAGAAGGAAAAAGAAACTGCTCTTGCTCTTGGCGGGAGAGACAACAAAGGAGGTACTAAAAACAGGTGTACGTAGTTAGAGTAATCTCATTAATTTTACTAATTTAAATTTTTAATTCTAATTTTATTATAGTTAAAAATTCTCATAAAAAATCATATTTAATTTTTTTATTACAGTTAGAAACTTTCATGTAAAATCACATCTTAACTCGAATTGAAAACTTAAATTGATGAACTGAACGAGACCTAAATATATTTAGTAGATGATAATTTAACTTTTTTTTAAATTTACTAAAACATCTTTTAAACTTTTAAAGCCTTTTTTGCTATAGTTAAAAGTTATCACAAAAAATTATATTTAATTTTTCTGTTACAGTGAAAAATTCTCACATAAAATTATATTTCAACTTGAATCCGTAAACTGAACGATACCTAAAATAGATGTAATTAACACCTTCTAATTATCTAAGATAATTTTCAAAAAAAAAAAACAAGAAATAAAAGAAAAAAAGAAGAGGGGCCAAAAGATTAAAAAGGCGAGGACTTAAAAATAAAAGAAATTTTCAACCAAAAACACAACTGTTTTGGTTAAAAGGGAGAAAGCAATGGGTGCGTTTGGAATTGGTTCCAAAACGTTTTTATTTTCTGTACGAAAATGAAAATGAAAACGTTTTTAGTTTCATTTTTGAATTATTTCTAAAAATGCGTTTGGTAGTTTTATTTAGAGATTGATTTCAGTTTTAAAAAAAACTGAAACTGCGTTTGGTGGTTTAATTTTTGAAAACATGTAATAATATATTAAATAATAATATATTAAATAAATATTAAATAAATAATAAATAATATTATTAAATATATTATATAAATAATATTATTAAATATATTAAATAAAAATATATTAAATAAATATATTAAATAAACATATATAATACAAAAACAGTTTCGGAAAAGAGGGAAGAAAATGAAAAAGAAAAAAAAAAGTGAAATCCGTTTTTCAGAAAACAGAAAACGAAAACGAGAAAATGAAAACACATTTTTTTTGTTTTCTGATTTCCACAAAAAGACAAAAACGTTTTTGGTTTTGTTTTTTAAAAAAAATTGCACCAAACACGTTTTTAACACCCGTTTTCATTTTTTTGCTTTGAAAACCGTGAAAAACGAAAATGAAAATGCAAACAAACAGGCCCAATAAAACATATACTACGCATGTGCGTATTCAAATTGTTTTTTTTTTTTTCTTTTTCGGTAAATGAATGTAAATTTTTTTTAAGAGTTTGATTCAACAAAAAAGGTAGAACACGTCTTTAAAATAGTAGTGATTATAGGTACCGATTAATTCCGCACATGACTTTATTATAAAGTGTAAAATTTTAAACCCCTACATCACATAAAAAAAAAAGAAGAGAAATAATTTTAATAGGGCTATACGAGAAAATATGTTTAAACAGAAACACATTTAAGAATAAATTACTTTAGCAACAAAATTATAGAGGAAATTCATTAGTGCCACGTGGGAAAAAATACCTTATAAGAAAACCACAAGAAAAAATATGTGAGTAAGAGTACATTTGAGAAAATATATTTCAATAAAAGATAAATTAGAAAAGAAATTAAATAAGCCGTAGAGGAAAGCAAATCACGTCATAGTAAAGCTTTCTAAAAATAATTTTCGAAATGAGACATATTTAAAAACATATAAAATTAAAATCTTAAAAAGGAACCAAAATAAAAAAAAAATAGAGCAAAAATAAGAAAATGTCAAAAAGGACTAAAATGAAAAGATAAACAAGTTTTAAAGTAAAAGAAACCTAAATGCAAAAAAAAAAAGGGTTAAAGAAGAAATAAACAAATTTTAGGGCAAAAGGAATCAAAACAAAAAATGAAATAAAATTCCGGGCCAAAAAGAAACAAAAGGTAAAAAAAAATACCAAAATGAAGAAAGAAATAAGTTTCAGGGTGAGTAGAAAAAAAAAAGTTTTACGGTAAAAAGTAAAAAATAAAATAAAATAAAAAGACTTAGAAAGAACGAAGAGGGTCGAAACTAGTGCTGGAACTTTGGGTGGGCCGCCCGAAAAAATCGAGTTTTTGCCCGAGCCCGAGCCCGACCCGCCTGAAAAATTCGGGCCGCCCGCCCAAGCCCGAATTTCTCCTTGAACAGGCTGCGGGCTTGTGTTAGTCCGCTCGAGCCCGCCTGATTTGCCCGAATTTTTTTTAAATATTTTTTAATTTTTATAATTATTAAGTTAGTTTGTGTTAAAATTATGTAAAAATCAAAATCACATTCAATAGACATTATTAACACAATTGAATAAATTAATCATGTATATTATTGATGTATTAAATTCGTAATTCATTATTGCCTCGTTAAAAACCTTACCAAGAAAAACCCAATTGGGATAGAAACTTGGCAAGGAAAAAAGAGTGCAATCATTTTGTGACGAATTACAAATTTGACAAACTTACAAAGTTATACAATTACAAATACAATGTCAAAAGTAAATACATATTTACAAATTACAAATTTACAATTTAATTTGAAACTGAAGGATCGTCTTCAAAATTAAATGTTAATCGATTAAATTCATCAATCCATTCTTGGCTTGCCGGTGAAATTGTATCCTGTTGACGTTGATCAGCCCAATCCCAATCCTTAATGCAAAGCAAGGCTTCAACAATATCCCTTTGCAATGCATTCCGGCGTTCCTCAAGTATTCTTCCTGTCGTACTGAAGGCTTGTTCGGATGAAATAGTGGAGACTTGGATCGAAAATATATCCATTGCCAATCGAGTTAGGATTGGCCAAGTTAATGCCCATGCCCGACACCATTGAACTAAGTCAAACGATTCTGCC
>NW_010365950.1:105914-191834 GCF_000414095.1 Morus notabilis
ATAAAAAATAGTACCTAAACCATACAACAAAGGTAACTTAGACCAATATTTTATAAATTTCTTTTCCATAGAATGGATAAGAACTGCTAAGATTGGGTCTTCCCTATATTCGCTAAATAAAATACTAATTTGTGAAAGTTCTCCTAAAGCTAAAGGTGATGTTGGGTAATATGTTCCACTAAGTTTTAGAGTCACTTCATGAAACCTACCTAAAAATTGATACAAAACTTCGGCAATTTTCCAATCATATGCGTCTATATGTCCTACTTCTACTTTTGCACACATATAGTTTGTTATAGCATCCTTATAGGGGATGCATTGTTGAAGCATTATATAAGTTGAGTTCCATCTTATAGGCATATCTAACGCTAATGCTCTAGGAGGTATATTTAATGCTTGTAAGAACCTAAACCAATCTTCTTGTCTTTGGTTACTACCTTGAATCCATGCAAGACTATCTCTAATTCTTTTAATGTGATTAGTGATTACCCATTTTTTTTCAACCGGATTTAACAATTAAATTAATTACGTGACATGCACAACGTTGGTGGAAAATAGTACCGTCACCGAATAAACTTAAATCATTTTCAAAGAACTCAATTGCTTTTGTATTGGCACTAGCATTATCTAATGTTATAGCCATTACTTTATCTCTTAATCTAAATTCATCAATTACATTTAAAATGGTATTATATATTAAATCTGCACTATGTGATCCTAGAACACATTTAAAACCTAATATTCTCTTATATAAATCAAATCCTTTAAAGTAATGTCCGGTTACAGCTAAATAATTTTTATTGGCAACGGCATACCAAATATCTGCTGTTAACACAATGCATCCGCTAGTCGAGTGTAAAAGGTTTATTAATGGTTCTTTTTCTTTTTTAGATAATTTTAATACATCTTTTCTAAGAGTAGTTTTTAAAGTAAATTGTGCATTGGGATTATGTACAACCTTAATATATTGTTGCCAATTAGGATGTTCTACAAAACTAAGTGGTTGATCTAAAGCAGCTATCAATCGGGCAACTTCCATACGATCTACTTGCGGATCGTATTTCCAAGTAGATAAACCACCGGTTGCGCGATCAAAAGATAATTGTGTTTGGCGGAGTTCGGGTCCGCCGGATTGGCTAAGCTTTTGAAGACACTTTTCGGAGTGTCTTCTCAAGTGTGGGGTGCCGTGAATAGTGTTAACTTGTAATTTAGATAAACAATATTTACACTGAGCTATATGTTTAGTGTTACCTTCATTGTCGATCTCATCAATTATGTCGAAGTGATCCCAAACTGTCGAGGTGCGCTTGGATTTCGTCCTAGAGCTTGCAACACTTGCAGACGCAGTCGCACTGGCACTCGCTGTTTCTCCACGCCCGCCACCATTGCGACCACGACCTCCAGCACGTCTACCAGGGCTCGGATTAGTAGATTCTTGCGTAACAAATTCATTAGTGGGAAATTGCCCTTCTTCCACGTTGTGTTGAGCATCAATGGGAATACCACTATAACCGAAAGGATCCATTATAAAAAAAATAATAGCGATTTGAGAGAGAGAGAGCTTTAGGATAATGTGATAGTTTTTGGAAAAATTTTTATAGAGATTTGAAAGATTGAGAGAAATTGAGAGGGATTGAGAGAGTTTGAGTGAGAAAAATGTGTGGGGAATGGGGGGTATTTATAGGGAAATTTTTGGGTTAAAAAATTGATTTTTTTTTTCAAAAAATTCAGGCAAAACGGCTAGTTTAGGGTTCGGGTTCGGGCAAAAACTAGCCGTTGGACAGGTTTTCGGGCACCTCGGGTAGTTCGGGCATCTCGGGTATTGGGGCAAAATTCGGGTCGGGCAGCCAACGGTCATTTTTCTGACCGTTTTTTCAAAATTTTCGGGTTCGGGCTGGTCGGGCAAATCGGGCTTGGCCGGAAAAATTCAAAAAACCTCTGGTGGACGGCGGTCGACGGCACCTACACGGCGGCGGGCTCCGGCGTGGGCTCAAAACTCGGGCTACCCGACCCGAGCCCGAATATACACCTTGAACGGGCCGGCATATGGGCCTGCCCGCCCGAGCCTGAAAAAATTCGGGCTTCGGGCGGCCGGCCGGCCTGAAGTTCCAGCACTAGTCGAAACTTGCGGCAACCATGAAAGCGTTTCAGCTTTCTAATATATACTAGTTGAAAACTCATGCAGAGTGCTCATGACTCATCAAAACAATAGTTATATAAATCGTTAAAAAAAAGGACAAAAAGGAAAAAAGATTTAAAGCAAAAGATAAGAAAAAAAAGGCTCAAAAAGTAAAAAAGAAAAAGAGCGCAAAAAAGTATTTGGTAATTATGTTAGGGAGTTTTTTCAATAATCTATTCTATTAATAGTTTTAATTTTTACCTGTTAAATTAAATTAAAATCAGATTAGATTAAAAAAATATACAAAATAAATATATTTTAATACATATCTAATAGTTGAAAAATAAAAACTACCGTTACTTTTAAAAGTCTCATTATTTTATTTAGAAGGTAACTTCTTTTTCTTTATGTATTTACTAATTATTATTCGGAATGTGAGTTGTTTTTCTTTGGTACATAATTCTGTGATTTTATTATATACTTGGCATATTTTTTGCAGAAGTGTTTATTAGTGTTCGTATACAGTTTTTTGAGCACGGGCTTGCATCCTAGAGGAGGGAACCGGCTAATTAGCTTGTTGGCCATTGTCTTACACCAAGTCTTCAAATGTACATTTGAAAAAATAAATCATTTGAGTTAAGACGTGACTTTATGTGAAAATTTTTAATTGTAATAAAAAAAGTTAAATATCACTTTTTTAAAAAAATTTAACTGTAAGTAAAATTAAAATTAAAAACTCAAATCAGTAAAATAAATGAGATAATTATATCCTCAAAAGTTTTTTACTTCAACGTTCAGCCAAAAGAAAAAAAAGAAAAAAAAAAGTTTTGAATTAATAAATCAAAATGATAAAAGAGAATGTAGATTTCGTGGGGAAATGAGTTTTGGTGGCAGGGTATGTATTTTCCATTTTCTTAACCACTTTTAAATTAGCAAAATTTCTACGGTAGGTGTGTACTTTTCCTAGGGTGATCACTTATCACCCTTAATCAAAATTTAATAGTTAAGATTAAATATGCGCACTAAAACAATTGTAGATCACATTACACATAATTTCATTCAAATTAGGCGACTTATATTTTTTTTTCCCACATAGTCGCAACAAACTCTAACTAAACCCAACCCATCTACCGCATCTCTATCATCAACAATGGTATTGATCGACTCAACATCGGCTGCAGAGCAAAACCCAGGCTTAGCGGCGGTCAACTCTTTCAGAGTCTGTAACGCCCTCAAAAATTAAGTATGTTTAATTATGTTAATTATAATTTATTAATGTGCCTAATGTGATTTTCTTAATTAATTAAGAACTTTTAAATTTATTTTTAATATTTATAATTTCACCCCGAAAGTATGTGGAAATACATACTTCCACCTATTTCTTTTAATTACCTTCCTGTATTACTTATTTCTTTTATTTTCCTTCATTTTCTTTCTTTTTCTTATTTCTTATTTCTTTCTCTTTTCTCTTCTCCTGCCACTCTCTCGCTCTCTCACTCTCTCTCAGAGCTCACTCTCTCCCTCTCTCGGTCTCTCTCTCACTCACTCTCAGCTCACACTCTCTCTCTCTTTTTCTCTCACTCGTTACTCTCTCTCTTTCTCTCAAAGTTTTCCCTCTCTCTCCCAAGGACGTTTTGGAACCATATTCGAACCAAAATCGAGGATTCCCAATAACTTTTTAACATCAAAGCCTAGATCAAGGTAAAACTCTTTGAAACTCACTTTAAACTTTCAGATCTAGCCTTGTAGAACTCGTTTTTAGTCGAGTTTGGTGATTTTTAGTTTAGATTTACTTTTGAATGGATTTTGAATGGGTTTTGATGAAATTTAGGGGTTTTTGATTCTTTGAAACCCATTTGTTGATTAGAACCTGGTTTTGTTATTTTTTTTTTTTGAGAATATGTTGAATCGGACCTAAAATTTACAAGATTTGGCCTTGTTCTTCGCGGATCGGCCATTTTTGGCCATGGTCTTGCTTCCCACCAGTCGACCGGTCCTCACTCCACCGGCCGACCGATGGAGTAACACTCCTCTGTCACCGGTCGACCGGTGCACACTAAATCTGACCCTAAACAGTTTAAGAACTCTGTTTTGACCCCGAAACTCGGTGTAGAACCAACCTAACTTCATTTAGGAACTTAAAGTGAGTGGATTAGCCACGTTAATCCTTGTTTCCATTCCACTCTTCTTGGTTGAATCCCAATTCTCAAAGAGTCATGATTTGAATTAAGAATTGTTATAAATTCTAATTTTAAGTTAAGACACACTAGTATGATACAATTGTATATAATTAAACTAGATTGTTTAGAAGGAAGGATAAACTCTAAATTGTTGGTTTTGATGCTGAGGCTAGTGGCACGATTGAGCTTGGAGCTTCAAAGACAAGTAGAGCTAGGGCTACGAGAAGTTAGCCATATGTTTGATATCCGAGAGGTTGGATATTTTTTCCATATCCTTGTTAGCATGTTTTAAAGTGTTTTGGCTATGTAAATATTTTTAAATGACAAAACATGTTTGATAAGGAAAAGTGTTTAAAGACAATAGCTTGATTATTGCTATTGATCTCATAATGAACTAATTTCAAGTTTAATGAATATTTTCTTAAGACAAGATATCTTGCGAACTGGTAAGCCCGCTGATGGCCTAAACAGGATATAGAGATCGTATCCTTGGGGGCAAAATCCGAAACCCGGACAGGCCACTATTGTGGTGATAAGGCCTTACTTTGGTCGTAAGTAATTTATCATTAAATTACTTGTTGGTTGCCTGTAACTGGAAATTTAAGTTTATTTACCTTTCACTAAAAAGGTTGTTTGGTTCTGAATTATTCTTTCAGGCATGTATTTTCATTTATTAATTATTTATTCACTTTTGTAAAACTTTATCCTACTGGGCATTTCGCTCATTTTTCCTATGTTTCAAATATAGTTTAACCCCACCCAGGCAACGCTAGAAGTAACGCGGAATATGTGAGGAACTCGCTTCTAGAAGAAAGGAAGCAGTAAAGTATTTTCCTTCATTATCAGATTTATTTAAGGCATATATTAACTAAGGATTGTAAACATTAAATTCTACTAGATTGTGGTTGATGTCATTTATTTACTTTTCTGTATTTATTTATGTATGCACAAGTGTAAACCCTGTGGATGTCAGAGGTTGACTTTTGATCTTGATCTTAACAGTAACTATGTTTTGTAAAGTTCGTCTCACTTTTTCTTAAAACTCGATTTCCTTAAAATAGTGGGGTTTGTTTAGAAATACATGAATATTTAGGATTTGAAATCAAAATTTGAAATGTTAATTGTTTAACCACTTTCTTAATCAGGTTTAATTTCTAAACAAGCCTCCACGTTACGAACCCCTGTTTGGGGGCGTGACAGAGTCATGCGAGATTGACGAGTGGCGTAGGGAGGGCGAATGGCGAGGAGCGATGAGCGGGAGATAACTTCGTCGCAGGAGTGGCACAACCGGCGGTGGTAGGTTAGCGCTAGCGTCAATGATGGGAGACTTCGCGCTCGCTGCCATCGTTGTAGGAACTCATCGGCATTTGGAAGAGGGTCGCCATATGTGGTGGAGAGGGTTGCCAGATGTGGTGCATGGGATCGCCAATTTGGGTGTAGTCCTTCAAAGCTCTGTTTCGTTTCTTTCTTTCTTTTTTTTAATACTTTCTTTCTTAGATAATCAGGTGTGCTCAGTTTTATTTTAATTTGGTGCACCTTTTTAATATCAGTCGTTGAAAAGTAATCCAAGGGTGATAAGTGATCACCCTAGCGATAGGAGAAAATACAACTTAAGGGACCAAATCAGTAAAACATGGTTAATGTGACGTTTATTTTAAGGGTTTTGTTTGGTTTAGAATCATGATTTTTAGTTCTGCTGTAATGTTTTTTTCTCGTAAAAAAATTAAATTTCAAAAATCAGAATCATAAATTATGATTTTAAACCCATTAACTAAATATCACGTAAAACAAAAGAAGGTAGGATGGAAGGATGTGTTTTGCTAACAGAATAAAATTTGAGGGAATATCATGGTGCATTTTAAAAACCAGGAAGTTAAAATAGCATAAGTGATATAATTTAAGGGTCAAACATGAAAACTATCAAAAAAAAAAATGTGTACGGTCCAGCGAAGAACATCTGCCTTGTTCAGGGAATAAACTAAAAGCACACAAAGAAAAAAAGAGAAATTTCGAAGCAACCTAGCTTCTTCCCGTACAGACACAGAGACAGATGGCAGATAAGACCAGACAATGATTGCAAATCCTCTTCTTCGGTATCAAATCGCCGAAAATACATCTTATAGATGTTTTATTTCTTTTTTAATAGAATTCTTTTAATTTTACTTTTGAATGAAAACGCAAGAAATAATTATATATTTTGATCAATATATAATTTTCTGCCCATTTTGAATAATAATTTATATAAGTAATATAGGGATGTCACGACTGAGACTGTGATTATTAGAGTTTAATTAAAAAATAAAATTTAATTAATTGAGATTGATTAATAAAAATTAAGAAAATAAATATTAAAATATATTATTTTGGAGTTTTTTATTTTAAAATAATTATAAAATATTCCAAAAATATGTACAACTTCTCAAAATGAAACAATTCTTGGACAGTATCGACTAAACTGTTTACATACACTAAATATAGTGCAGCTTAGAATTAGAAACCATGAAATGGTAATAAAACAAACCATCTCAAATGTGGAGCCTTCAGTCTACCGTAAACATACTGCGCTGTAAAACAAGTTACAACTCGTGGAAAAAAATATTTAAAACAAGAGTGAGTCAAATGCCCGATAAAAAAAAATAAAATAGGGACAATGACAATAAAACAAATAAAGTAAAATAATCAAAGTGACTCAACATCAAATCATAAGTACAGTGCATAACTCAAATGTATGTAATAAAAGTATGTTAGTCAAATGTAAAGTGAAGCGGTTAATTTAAAAACCCTTTTAAAATACTACAACATTTTTAAATCCATTTTAAAAGTGATGGAATTTGGTATCTGAATAGTTTACAAAATACTGGAAATTTTATAATTCTATTAGACACTTGGATATTCAAATTGATAGTTAGATATTTGAAGAATAAATCATAAGCTAGTAGTTTGAATAATTTTATCAAAGTACCAAGACGTAATTTAGTGTGAAGCCTCACCACTCACGCTGCGGAGTGGCCCGTACAGGTTTGGGCCATGCCCCTAAGGATACGATCTCCAATACCCTGATCTCTGTGACCATCATGCTAAAATCAACTATCTAAAATGCTCATTAGATAGCATTTGAAAACTCATTTATCTCGTGCTAGAATTATCTCAATCCGAGACTAAATTCATTTTTTTCAAAAATCATGACTCGCAAATTCAGGTTTTTTAGAAGGTTTTTCATATATAACCTTATATGTATCTATGTACATTCATAAATGAAGATCCTTTCGAATTCTCAAAGTCGAAGTAAAACTGAGTTTTAAATCGAGAAATGAAAATCCATAAAATAAGTCCGGAAAAGAAGAGAAATGCAATCTCATGCTGAAACAAGATCAAAATTCAAGAAATGAACATGCTAAGTTCAATTATCTATAAGGTATTCATGTATGCATAACGAGCAATGCAAAATTGTCATATTCCAATAAAATCTATTAAGTTTCCACAAGATATCATTGGATGTCAATTATTAATTTATCATTATTTAACACTTTTCATTGTATCCCATTAAGAACCTCATACTTAGTGTTAAAATAACCTCAAAGGTGAAAACAGTAAATTGGATTATTCGTCGACTTAGACGGGAAAATTCATAGGATATTATAAGTCTCTAAAAGAAAGTAGACACGTAGATCTTAATAACGATCTATCACAAGCCTTGATCCGAGCTCTCTAATGTTGGGAATAGTGTCCTAGAAGCATGAGACGTAATAGGATATTTATTATTTATTTAATAAAAGAGTTATCATTATCTTTTGTGCATATATTAATGAATATTTTATGAATATCAGTGAAAATTTCATGATTATTTATATGATCTTAAATATTGTATATAAGTGTTATATGTGAGAGGATAATATTTAAGGATAATAATCAAAACGATATTCGTAATGAATTTAATTAAAGTTCAGAATCTTTAATTAAAACATTACTAATACATGTCATTCTCATTTAGAATTGAATGGTGTTATCCGCACTATTAATATGACAAGATCTTGAATAAATGTATTACACATAATGAGATTATGTGGAACAGTGACACAAACACAATATGAATTTTTGATTATTTTCGTTTAGAAATTCTAATTGAGTCTACTGATGATCATATATAGAATGATCTTAATCCTGAGTTCTTAGCGGACTCCTATTTAAGGATTTGTGTCTTTTGATTTACTCAATACGGATTCTAAGATCTTGAGTCCTATTCCTTGTATTTTAGAGACATGATGAAGTCAACGTTATTATATGAGATGGAATCCAATCCTTCTTGAGAAAGAAGTAGATAATTAATTCTCTTGAGGGTTGATTCAATACTTGGACCAGTAGGAGCACTAAAATTCATGAATTTGTTTTATGAATCACTATCCATTAGAGAATCAACGGTACTTCAGGATAAAGATGTAATTAGAGAGCTTAACGGATTTCACTTAGCTCTAATTATGAATTATTTATGGATGATTGATCTATATGTAATGACTATATCAAATGCACACTTCACAGTTTAGAAGTAATTTATGTGTATAATTATGAGAGTGCAATTCTAAGTTTATAGTGGAGTAACTTTTAGAATTAATAGAATTAATTACTTAATTAAAGAGTTTAATTAATTATTAATTTTATTGGAGCTTGGAATTATAGGTACACGAGTCCCCGCGTCGGCCTTGTAATTTTACAAGACACTAAGGATAAAATGAGAATTTTAGAAATGTAGAATTCTAAAATAAACGCTTAAGGATAATTCATTGAGAATTAATTATAAATTAAATAATGTGATTATTTAAGTTTAAGTATAAATTTGAATTTTGAAACACACATGTGAAGGTATTCACATGGTGTGAACGCACAACACAGTGTGAATCCCTTTGTGATTCAAATTGCTTGCTCTCCATAATTATTCAAACATATTTGATAAGTTGTCCAATTTGAAAGTCAAATTGATTTAAGTTTGACTTAAATTGAAATTTTAATTTAATTTAAAATTGAACTGCAGGATAAAATTTTGCTCTATTCTTTAATCTTTATCTGCAAAATTGCACCTACCACAGGAAAAAATTTCCCTGTGGTAGCCGGCCAATTAAGATAAGGGAGAAGTGGATTTGTTTCAAAATCAAATTTGAAGTTGGACATAATTATCAAGCTTTATCTTAGAGATAAAGATTAGACTCCTTTAAGGAGTCTGACTACTACTCTATAAAATAAGAGATTGTAGAAAATTGTGAGACACAATTTTTGTTCTCTCCTAGCATTAGTGGCCGGTTTCTATAGAGTGTGGGAAGGAAAATTTTTCTCCAAAAATTCCACGCCGTGCATGTGTTGGTGCTTGTGGAAACCTTGAGTGTTTATTCACTAATCCCGTTTTGTTTCAGGTGTGCCCACACACACATCTTCAAAGATTCAAGGAATTGACGTGGAAGATTCAAGTGTTCTAAACTAGCTTGGAGCGAGGAACATTAGAAGTCAAAGATTTCAAGTTATTGCCCTAATTGGTCGCTAGGTAAATAAATTAATTTGATTAATTTATTCGTGCATAAATTAATGTAATCTATAGAGTATATCAAAGTTTTATGAAAATTTTTGTTATACACGATCCGCTAATCACACGCTTCCGTGTCCGAAATCGTTTCGGAAACCAACATCTAAGTACCTCAAAAACAGTTCTTAAGAAATTAAAATTCTGATTTTTTTCTTGATTTGACAGCTTTTAAAAAGTTTCTACATGAAACTTTCAGTGCGCACAACTTGGGCTACAAAATTCCAAATCATAAGTACAATGCATAACTTAAATGCAGGTAACAAAAGTATGTAAAAAATAATAAAATCACAACTGATGCAGTCAAATATAGAGTGAAGTGGTTAATCAGGTATTTAAAAACTCTTTCAAAATACTATAGCACTTTTAAATTCATTTTAAAAGTGATGGAATCTTGTATCTGAATAGTCTATAAAATACTGGGTATTTTATAATTCTATTAGACACTTAGATATTCAAATCTTAGATAAGTGAAGAATAAATCATTCGCTGGTAGTTTGAATACTCTTATCAAAGACTAAGACATATTTTAGTGTAAAGCCTCACAACCCACGCTGCGGAATGGCCGGTGTGAATTTCGATACCTGTCTCTAAGGATACAATCTCCATATCCCGATCTCTGTGGCCATCATGCTAAAGCCAACTATCTAAAATGCTCATTAAATAGCGTTTGAAAACTCATTTATCTCGTGCCCGAATTATCTCAATCCAAAAGAAAGTATACACGTAGATCTTTCTAACGAGCTATCACGCGCCTTGGTCCGAGCTCTCTAAGTGCCTCAAAAATAGTTCTTAAGAAATCAAAATTCTGATTTTTCCTAATTTGACAGTTTTTAGAAAATTTTTACATGAAACTTCCAATGTGCAAAATTCGGACTATAAAACTCCAAACGAGGTAATTCCAACTCCAACTCCATATTTTTTTTCTCAAAATAAAAACCGTAGCATGAAGAGAAACGTGGTTCATGATTGCCACATTCATGACTCAATTGATTCAAAAGAATGACAAATACCTAATCCAAATTTTTTTTTTTTAAACAAGTTCAGTCAGAACCAAAGAAACATTTACTAGTAAAATGAAGGGAAAACTAAGAAATTGTTTTGATGTCTCTATTTTACCTACTAATTATGATCCATAGTCTGACAGATTATGTTTCATAATCTGCCCGTTTATCTGGGTTTTCTATTCAGATAATCTCACCATAGTTTTGAATCATCAAGAAACATAGCAATTATAGATCTGAAATAAAATGGAAAAGTGTTAAACACAATTCAATAAACCACCACATCTGAAATAAAGACAAAAGTAAAATATAAACTCAAATGATGTAAATCTAATTTTTCTTACTAAGTACACGAATGATGTTGAACTACAATTACATACAATAAAAATTATGTAAAAAGAAAACATAACATAGCAAGTTGTCCTAATCTTGACAAAGATCAGAATAATGTCTGGTATTTGCAACTTCAATTGTCATAATTGCACATTATTCACAAACAATATAACAACAACAAAACTAGTATATATCCATCCGGTCAACTTGCAACAAATAATTTAACATGCATCCAACATAAAATTGATAACAATAACAGCTGTTGCATAACGTTAATGTTCTTCATGAAGAAACACAAGGAAATGTGGCAATCTTTTGTTCAGATTCACGCACTGCAAATCACAAGTATTCATTCCGAATTCTAACTACAAGAAAGTAGTTTTTTAGCGATAGCGCCACTGTCGTCGCCAAAGTATTTTTAGCGACGACATGTCGTCGCTAAATAATCATTGTTATAGATCCATCACTGAAAATGATTTTGACGACTACTATTATGTCGTCGCTAAAACGACTATATAGCGACGAAAGTGTCACTGCTATAAATTGTCAGATCCATCGCTGAAAATGTGTTAGTTTATCGTCCCCTTCGTCACTCTAGTACATTTAGCAACGACAAAATTCAAATCGCCGTCACTAATAATGTCTTAATAACGACGACATATTTAAAAATGATGCCACTAAAATGTTTTTAATTTTTTTAAAAAAATTAATTTTTTAACCGCTACGACTTTTGTCATTGCTAAATATATATTTTTAAAATATAAAGTAAGATTGAAAGAAAATAAATGACATATAAATACCAAAAAGGTCTTAGAAACAAATCGCTCACAGCACTTTTCCTAATCTTGATCATTGTGGACAGTCTAGAGACGAGAGTGATGGGCAAGCTCATAGTTTTGCGCACCACCAATCTCCTTAAAATGGTCATAGAGATCATTTTTCCATTCTCTCAAGCACTTCTTCGCCTCCCGCTCAATGATCTCTAAGTGCTCCATGTCAAGAGGAATGTTGAACCACGACAGCAACTTGGGATCGATTTTCTATCAGTCCCGCCTATCAACGACATACCAGCCGTTGAGGTACGGAGGGATGACATCCTTCACGTGAATCCCAACGGCCGTCTCGAAGAAAGTGCTGCTACGCCCTAGAGCCTTCCATGTCTTACCGTCCTAAACAAAAATATACACCTAAAATCAATTCAATACCAAATTAACTAATAAAGTCAAAACTAACATCAATATACGTAAAAAATCAAGACTAACATAACTTATACAATTACAACACAAATATTTCATAAAAAAATACCCATTAACATAACCAATTTATCAAAACAAATTTCATTTAAATTTCAATATTATCCTAAATTATAACAGCAGCAGCAGCAGCAGTAGCAGCAACAACAACAACAACGACAACAACGACGACAACAACGACAACGACAATGACAACAACAACAACAACAACGACGACGACAACAACGACAACAACAACAATGACAACAACGACAACGACAACGACAACAACAACGACAACGACAACAACAACAACAACAACAACAACAACAATAACAACAACAACAACAACGACAACGACAACAACGACAACGACAATGACAACAACAACGACAACCATGACAACAACAACAACAACAACAACAACGACGACAACAACGACAACAACAACAACAACGACAACGGCAACAACAACAACAACGACAACGACAACAACAATGACCACGACGACGACGACGACAACAGCAACAACAACAACAACAACAACAACAACAACAACAACAACAACAACGACGACGACGACAACAACAACAACGACAACAACAACAACAACAACGACGACGACAACAACAACAACGACAACAACAACAACAACAACGACGACGACAACAACAACAACGATAACAACAACAACGACAACAACGACAACGACAACAACGACAACAACGACAACGACAATGACAACAACGACAACAACAACGACAACAACAACAACAACAACAACAACAACAACAACAACAACGACAACAACAAAACAACAACGACAACAACAACAATGACAACAACAACAACAACAACGACGACGACAACAACAACAACAACGACGACGACAACAACAACAACAACGACGACGACGACGACGACAACAACAACAACAACAACAACAACAGCGACAACAACAACGACGACAACAACAACAACAACAACAACAACAACAACAACAACAACAACAACAACAACAACAACAACAACAACAACAACAAGTTTTTAAAAAAAATCACAATTAACGTGGTGATTGTAGTGGGGCAAAGTCAGGTACCACCGGAGGCCATAAAGTCCGGCGATGGCGTCCAAAATTTCGGCCAAAAAAGGGTTTGAAAAATTGGGGGTTTTTAGTGTTTTGGGTTCTAAAAAAATTGGTATTGGGGGCTGATTTGATTGAGAAATGGGAAGAAATTTGGTTGTTTTGGGGTTATAGAGGCGGAAGAGGGCAGAGGAACTTAGGGGCAGCCGAGAAGAAGAGAAGAACGGAAAAATGGGGAAGAAGGGTTCTGCGATCTGGTTTATACGCAGACCCTTTTAGCAACGACAAATGTCGTCGCTAAAAGTGTGCCACGTCATTAAAAAATTGGCTGTGTCAGAGACACTTTATAGCGATGACATGAAGTCTCCAAAATTTTTTGGTTTGCCCGCCTAAATACAAGTCATGTCATCGCTAAAAGGTAAAATTTTTCGAGATCTAAGTCCTTAAATTTATTTTAAAACTTATAGCGACGACATATGTCATCGCTAAAGATATTGAAATTTTTCAAAGAAAATTTCCAAGTCCACCAAATTTTATTGGTCTTTTACCAACGACTTGTCGTCAATAAAACGTTTACCATTTGGCGCAATGGCGGCAAAAAGATATAGCGACGTGTCGTCGCTAAAAATTTAACTGTTCTTAAATATGTTTAGCGACAACTCATCATCGCTATAAATCTCACTTCGTTGTTGCCAAAAATAATTGACGATCTGAATTGCCAAACGAATGACTGCCATTTTTAGCGGCTACATGTCGTCATTGTTGGTGACTTTTGGCAACGACAATTGTCGTCACTAAAGGCAGCGATTGTTGTAAAACAAGTCGATAAATGTGAGGAAACCATATCAAATTCTATATAATAAAAATTTGGGAGAAAGAGGAAAATAGGCCAAGACTTGAGATGAATTAAAATTAATAGGCCAATAGTTTACATAAGTTAATAAATATGCCAAATTACTGTTTTCGTCCATAACTTGTCTGGTTATGAATCAGAACTTGACAAGTTATTCACGATTTTTATCCATAACTGTCTGACCATGAACCATAACTTAACAAATTTATCCATAACTTATTTGGTTATTAACCATAACTTGACAAGTTATGGCCTATTAATTTCTATAACTAAAAATTGACTTATATACTTTCTTAAGCTTTTCATATTGGCCTATTTTCTACTATTTTCATAAAAATTATATATATATATATATATATATATATCACCGATTTTAAACCAAAAAACACAAACAGCTAATGACTGGACAGCCAATTTGGGTTACCATAAATCACGAAGGTTGCTAGTCTCATTCCCAGTATATATAGAAAAAATCCAAAAGTAACAAACATCCATCGTGTTTATTTTTCCGATTTGAATTTTTAATTCTAATTTACTACAATAAAAAGTTCATACAAAAAATAACATTCAATTTTTTTCTATTACAATAAAAAATTCATAGAAATAATCACATCTCAGCTTGAATGCAAACTCGAATAAGAGAACTGAACTTTCATTGAACATAAAACCAGAAAACAAAGTAACCTCTTTCATCCATCACTTATCATCGTCACGAGATTGAAATCATGCATCGTGATATGAGATTGTATAGAGGTTGCCGAGATACATCGTCGTCGCAAGAGAGGCAACAAGATTCACTGCCGCGACGATCGATTGTCAAAGCAAATCAGAATGATCTATCTTCGCGTCCATCAGTTCTCGTTCTACTTGGTGCAGCCTCTAACTCTAGGCTGGAGATCAACGAAGAAGATGACAGCATGGAATCCGAGCAGTGATCTTCAAGGATTTTCGAGATGGTAGAGCTGTAGATCTGGTTAGATCTGTGCGACTGGCGTGCTCATAATTGCGAGCCTTTGATCGTGCCGGTGTTAGCTTAGAGTTCGTTTAATTCGTTGATCGAATTTTTAATTCGAGTTAAGATATGACGTTATTTAAAAATTTTTTACCATAGTAAAAAAATTAGATATAATTATTTTTGAGAGTTTTTTACTGTAATAAAACTCGAATCGACAAAATAAACAGGGCCTTAACCAGCATTAAATACTTGACTTATTTAAAGTAACTCTTTAAAAAAATTCTATTTTTTAATTAATTATAGTTTAAAAAATAAAATATATAGCTAATATTAATAGATACAACTAAAAGTGGGCTCCACTTTAGGGGCATTTTTCCTTTTTAAAAATTGCCCAGTTGGATGTTTCTGAGCCTATTGTGAGTTGCAGGGCTCGCTTGAATGCTGCCAAGACTTATCATAGGCTGAGTATTCTCTTATATGACCAAAGTCATAACTTGGTGGCCTGGTTGTTTACTTGTCTGCTTGTCTGTTTGATCAAATTTCGGTTCCTTTGGAAATTACTAGTCTTTTGAACGTTTTTGGAAATTACTAGTCTTTTGAACGTTTTTGCGCTCTGCTGAACATCACTGGACTTGTCCTTTTTCGCCACTTACATATATATATATATATATATATATATATTTTTTTTTTTTTTTTTTTTTGGGCAAGTTCTAGACTCGATGTTTAGTGAAGAAATTAATTCAAGGTTGTGTCATGACATGGCTTGGATTAAATACGCGCGGATTCAATACCCTGCTTTCTTCCTTTACTGACGTCTTGGGACTCTTCTTTGTTGCTTCATATTTTTTTTCTTCAATCTTAGGTCCCGTTTATTTTATCGATTTGAGTTTTTTTAGAGTAAAAAACTCTCAAAAATAATCATATCTAATTTTTTACTACACTAAAAAGCTCACATATAAAGTCACATCTCAACTCGAATTAAAAACTCAAATCAGCAAACTAAACGGGTCATAAATATATAAGATTAATTACAAAAATTCTCCTTGAATTATATTTCTTTTAACAGTTTACCTCTTGATTTTTAAAACATAATATATATTCCCCTGACAATGAAATGTTTACAAAAAAAGCCTCCTCCTTTAAGTTTTTAACTTAAATTGGCATTTAATTTACTATTTTAAGAGCACTTTGATAATTCTATGGTTTAGAATTTAATTTGAATTAAAATTAATTTAAATATTCAAAAAAAACTTAATAAATTTTTTATTCTACGAAAGAAAAGATTCATAAAATTTTCAACTTACATTCAATCAATAACGGATATATCATAATTAAAAGTTTAAATTTAAATTAATTTAAAAATCAATATAAATTTTAAACTATAAAGCAATCAAAATACTCAAGATAACAAATTAAATGCGTTAAAAACACTACGGATGAGATTTTTTGTTAATATTTTATTATTTAAGGAGAACAAATTAGGGGAGTTTTTTAATTAATTCTAATATATATATATATATTAGAAAAAAAAAATTGGGCCCATTAGGTTCTGCAAGCCCAATCTACATTAAGACCTATTTCGGCCTAAAATGAGTACATGACAGGCTATATCCTCCCTGCACTTAACCAACGCTACGATCATGGAATTTTCTTTGAATTAGTATACCAGTACGTATGTATCGTTTATTTCACCAATTTAAATTTAAAATTTAAGTTTTATTATAATAAAAAACTCTTATAAATAATCACATCTAATTTTTTTGTTATAATAAAAAGCTTTCATATAAAGTTATATCTCAATTCGAATCAGCGAACTAAATAGGCCCTAAGATTATCCATCTTCCATGTCAGCGTCCGATATAAGAAAGCATGCATTTATATGTAGATCAAAGATAAACGTCCATTTGTTTCCTTACGACCATTATTTGTTTTTGATAAAATTTTGTCATAACTCACACACGTAATGTGTTTATAAGACTTTAAATCCTTGATTTGTATAATCATTTTGACTTCTATAGGCTTCTAAAAGAAACCTAAGTCTCAATGATAACTAAAAGATTTCTTAGCGATTGTGTCTGTAGAACCCCTTCTTAGAGAGAGTGAACCACAAATCACACATCTTTTGGTGTCTATAAGACTCCTTAGAGAGTGCGAATAAGTTCCACACCTTTCGGTGTCTACAAGACCCCTTCTTTTGTAGAGATAATTTTCATAGGTTCTTCATTTAAAAGTAATTTTCTGCACATATAACAGAGTGAGAAGTAATAATAATAAGGACAAATTATATTTATTCTCCCTGAGCTATAAGTGTAAATGCCCTCTAAATTTTAAAAATAATAAATTTTTCTCCTGAACAATTCACTTTTAGCACACATCCCTCTCTTCTGCCCCTCGGTTAAATTTTGAACGTTAAGTGCCACGTATAAGTCGTTGAGGCATTTAATTTTTATTCTACTCTAAAATGACAATTTTGCCCATATAGATTAGACAATCTCACCGAATCAGAAGCATCACAACCCTCACTCTCTTTCTTTTCCCTTAACCGTGCACGACCACCAAGCTTTGGCGAGTATTCCGGCATCCATTTTTGACATCTCCCGGCTCATCAAAAAGCTCTCGTCGAGCCGAGTTTGGATTGGTGTCTTGTGGCTGTCAACTCCGCCGAATGAAGGCACACTTTCCGGCTGAAGTTCTGAAAAACTCAAAACTTCCAATGGCCATAACTTTTCCGTCTGACCTCCGATCGGAGTGATTCCGGTCTCTATGAACTCAGAGCGATGAGAGGAACAGGACCCACCCGAAGTTTGTCGTCAATTCCCACCAAAAAAGCTTCACCGCAACCGCCCTCCATTGCCACCACACCTCTGCTCGGAAAACTGCAGTCCCAGCAGTGGTGAAGTGCACCGCCCGCATCATTTCACTCAGAATCCATAGATGAGTCAATCATGTCGTTGGTGTCAAAACACTCAAAAGTAAGTGAGTAACAAAAGCCCCAACTCAATTTCTCTGATCTGTGGCTCAAAAACTGAGAACCAAGTCGCCAGAAACTGAGAACCAAGTCTAGAAATTCGAATGGATTTTGCCATATTTCTAACTCAACACTGTAAATTACTTATTTGTCCTTAAAATGAGAGTTACATACCATCCACGTAGCACTTAACGTTCAAAATTTAACTAAGGGGACAGAAAAGAAGGACTCGTTCTAACGACAAATTATTCAAGGGAACAATTTATTACTTTTAAAGTTTACAAGGCATTTTGTTCAAACGCTTATAGTTCAAAAAAATAAATGTAAATTGTCCTAATAATAATGAAAAAGAGGAAGAAATGGTACTTAATTTTGTCTTCAAATACACAATTTCTATTTTTTTCGTCTCTTCGTTTTCTTTTCTCTACGTACAACTTTTTTTTTTTTTTTTACATACACTGCACACCTTTTTTCTTTTCTTTTCACTCTCACTTACAGCACTCTTGCCCACTTTTTCTCTTTTTTTTTTTCTTTCCTCCCCCTCTCTCGGCAGCAGATGTCCATCCCTTTTTTTCTCTTCAAATCATACATAAGTGCATGCAGTTACTTAACTTTCCCTTCATTTTCCCACATTTTCCTTTTCTTTTGGGTGGGGGCATGACTTATTTCAGATAATGGGTGGTTATATTATTACAATCCACACCCTTTGTTAAAATTGGCTCATTTCCATCATACTTTAATATGATTGGCCAATATTTATTTGTAGATTACTACAACTTTTTATATTAAGAAATATATTCTAAATTCCTTTTTTATTTGTTACTATTTTTTTTTTTTTTTGGGTTCACTTTTGACTCGTGCTATTGTCTCAAGCAACCAATTAGTAGTTTGTTTCTGCACAATTTGAAGGTGTCCAAGCATTGCATGCAGGTGAGACTAAGAATATGTGAACTAATGGCCACCAGCTTGACTCTTATTTTCTTATTATTACTTTTTAAGTCTTTCTTCGGTGAAGTCTCCTCCAAAGGCCAATTTCGGATCACTAAAACTGTTCAAAATCACATCTGACTATATATATATATTTTTTCGGTATTTGTTTTTTCATACCAGAAAAATCCTCTTATTTTTTTGGGGGGTTAGATTTCTTTTTTATTTTCTGTTTTGGCATATCTTGTCCACTGAGGATGTAGTTTGTGCTTCTTAGTTTCCTGAATCCTAACAAGAATTGTTTGTCTAGTGTCTAGTACAAGCGTACAATCTCAACCAGGAATGTACATGCACTGATCATACAAAAGTTATGGTGTGATGAAGCAAAGAATTGCTTGAACAAGAAGAGAACAAAAACATACAAAAATTAAAACTAAAATAATCACACATTACAGAAAATGAAGAAAAATAAATATCTGGGAGAAACTGATCCGAGCACATTGAATATGAATCATATAATAATCATTTCCCATTTTGAATTCGCCTCCAACGGTAAAATCACGCAATGTTCTATGATTTCTTCAAACGTGTTAAATAGTTTTTTACATTGAAGGTTAAATGAAGATCAGCCCATTTTCATCAATATACAGTTGGGAGATCTGACTAATCTAATGCTTTATGGCTCACCAGAGGAAAGGCTAGGTGGGGATGCCTCAGTGCCGGATGCCTCAGTGCCATAGTTCCAAAGTTGTTTCAGTTCACCTCTTATCAGACCCAAAACGACAGTAACACCTGAAAAAAAAAAAAAAAAAAAAAAACTAAATCTGAATTCTATTGACCAAATGAAAAAAGAAGCATGGAAATTACGAGGAGAAAACTTGTGCTTACAAAACTAGAATACAAAGGTCTAATATGGACCAATTCACCAAATTATTACCTAGTGTACATGGAACAAGGTAGAGGAGAGCAGGTTGACCATGCCCGTCCATTAGATACAATCCAAGATATGTAAGAAAGAGACCTGGAAAAAGCAACAATCCTCCATTAGTTACAAAGAAAGGACATGTAGGAGCGTACGGCTAGTACCGTCATAATTATTGCTTTCAACTTTTCCTTAGCATTTGATATACGTCGCTAAGTGGATTGATATGTAATTTTATAAATCTACTGCTGCTAAGAAAAACAAAGTATCCTAAGAAAGCTTGCAAGTACACCGAGAAGTACTCATATTTCTTAACCAAGCTTGAAAGAGTTTTATCTTTTATATCTGTCTTGTGTGTATGAAAACAGATTAAGAGAAAGGGTATAGTTAAGATTAAGGGATAAAAACTGTTGCTCCCTCCCTCCCTCCCTCCCTCCCTCCCTCTCGGCTCCTGTCTCTTTCTGCAATCCAATTCTTCAATGGCGTATAGATCAGGTATTGATATTGAAGATGTCTTGCAAGGCATTAGTTATCTAGCCATCCAGGAGACGAAACCGATAGTGAACCAGGACTAAAATTCTGAACATCTCGCCACCGCTTAGCTTTCTTCCTCTTCAGTTCTTGATCAATCGCTCCGTTCCTTGCCGATCTCTGTAACTGCCGTTTCCAGGTCTGATTTCTCGCCAATCTCTTGCATTGTTTACTGGCATTGCAGTACAATCCGTTCGTTTTCGTGTATCTTTCTCTTTCTCCACTTCAGAATTTGATTTCCGTGGCAAGACTCAAATTAGTTGCATCCAATTAACCGTCCAAGTTTTTCCCACCAAACTTCTCGTATCAGATTCGCCTCATCTCCGGGCATTTCAGAGATTGTTGTTCAAGAAGAGCGATTCGCTTCGCAGGAGAGTTAGTCAGAAAGGGTACTCTCTGTTTTGTCATCGACGAATTACGCTTCCCATTTCTTGAGGCTCTCGGTGTTGGCTTCGCCGGTGGCAGCAGTATCAGCTTGCTTTTTGCAGTATTAAATGACGTTTAATTATTGACCCATGGCAGTGAAGCGTCATTCTCATTGCTCTGACATCGACCTCGGACCAAATTTTTTCAACATATGATGGTATGCCAGTCTCGTCAAATTCAGCAAAACATCACTTCCAGGTTCGTTGTTGAGGAATAGTATCAAAATTTCATCCATCGGTACTCAATTAATTAAGGTTAATCGGTTTGATGACTTGTTTCTTGGATTTGTTTTTGTTGTCCATTAGTTGGGATCATATTGGGACTAGAGAAGGAGAGAGTGATACATATAAACTAGCTTAGATAAGAGAAAGGAAGTGTCGGGACCTAAATCAAGTGAGGTATGTTATGGATGATACAGACCAAGTTCTGACAAAAGATAAAGACATTAGGGAATGGAGTTACTTTGAGAAGCTTTATAATGATGACCATGCGATAGAGTTTGACGATCTTAGGTCACAAGGACAACCTAATGTGTTGTATACATCAAAGTCTCGAAAGTTAAAACTGCACTACGGAAAATGAAAAAGGGGAAGGCATGTGGGCCAAATGGTATTCCAATAGAGGTTTGGATAGCATTAGGAGATGTTGGAATTGTGTGGCTCACTAAGCTTTTTAATGAGTACTAAAGAAGAAGCATAAACCTGATGCATGGAGGAAAAGTATTCTTGTCCTCATCTTCAAGAATAAAGGAGATGTGTTGAATTGTAACAATTACAGGAGCATAAAGTTAATAAGCCACACTATGAAGCTTTAGGAGAGAGTTATTGAAAGGAGAGTAAAGGCCACAACTACCATCTCAAGTAACCAATTTAGCTTCATGCCAGGCAGATCAACCACGGAAGCCATTTTTCTTCTTAAGATGCTGATGGAAAGATCCAGAGAAGCCAAGACGGACCTACATATGGTCTTTATAGATTTAGAAAAGGCATATGATAGGGTACATAAGTTTTATGGTGGGTGCTAGAAAAGAGAGGAGTGCATGTGAAGTATGTCAAGGTAATTAGGGACATGTACGATGGGGTAGTCACGAGTGTGAGAACTGCTGGAGGCTACACGGCAAAGTTCTCCATTCAGATCGGCCTTCATCAAGGATCTTATCTTAGTCCTTATCTTTTCACCATTGTGATGGATGTGCTGACAAGAGAAATCCAAGATAAAGTTCCTTGGTGTATGCTTTTTGCGGACGATATAGTTTTAGTTGATAAACATATGGAAGGAGTTAACCGTAAGTTAGAACAGTGGAGAGAGACTTTCGAGACGAAGGGATTTAAGTTAAGTATGACGAAAACTGAATACATGCATTGTAGGTTTAGTAACTCAAGTAATCAGAGTGATGGAATTTCTTTAAATGGTGTGGAGATTGAGCCTTGTAGGAAGTTTAGGTACCTTGGGTCTATAGTGCAGTACGAAGAAGATATAAAAGAGGATAATCAACATAGGATTAAGGCAGGGTGGGTTAAGTGGAAGAATGCTACGAGAGTTTTTTGCAATGGCAATATGCCTATTAAGTTGAAAGGAAAGTTCTATAAGACTGCAATCCGCCCAGCTATATTATATGATAGTGAATGTTGGGCCATTAACAGACAATATATATGTAAGATGAGTGTGGTAGAAATACGTATGTTAAGATGGATGAGTGGCCATATGAGAATGGATCGCATAAGGAATGAAGTTATTTGTAGTAAAGTAGGTGTAGCACCAATAGAAGAAAAGGTGCGCGAAGGCCGCTTAAGGTGGTACGGACATATCCAACGTAGACCGCTAGAAGCACCAGTTCGTGCTTGGGAGGACATTCTTATACCTAATAGTAGGAGAGGAAGGGGTAAACCAAGAATTATATGGACCGAAATAGTTAGGAAAGACATTCTAGATCTAGGCCATCAGAAAAGTCTAATTTCGAACAGAGCTGCGTAGAAAAGTGAAATCCATATAGCCGACCCCAATTAAGTTAGGATTAAAGCTTGTTGTTGTTGTTGTTAGTTGGGATCATATTGAATGCTTTCTTTTTCCATTGTCTGTTAAATGGGTTGTTTTCTTTGAGTTTTCTCTGCATGATGTGTTTTCTTGTTTCAACCATGTGTTTTCAAGTTCTTGATTCAGGGATTTTAGGTAAGCAATTTAGGTGTTCTCTCTATTTCCATTAATATTTCCCAATTAGAATTAATGGATTTGAATCTTGGTAGAAAACCCAGACAAAGGAATGATATGGTCATTCTTTTATTATTTAGTTATTGTTTTCTTCTGTTAAGATCTAAATTCCAGAATGTTGATTTTTCGGGCTCGTCGGCTCAACCACTTACGACAGAGAAGATGGTTGCAACCTCGCATTAGGAGGTTACCAAGCAATTCCAATAATCAGTAGAAATAAATTGGGATTTCAAAAATTTTGAATTTCACTATGGAAGTTATTACTATTGCAACTGACGTGGCAGTTATTCATTTCAAATGCACGTTATTTCCTCATCTGTAATCACATCTCAATGCTGCCAACTTAGATAACTTAAAACATGTATTTATTGATACTTATAGTTTTTTTTGCTGTATAAGTATATTTAATATTTTGAGGAGAAGTTTCTTTCTATGTTGTATGTAGATTAAGAACTGCTTAATTTTCCCCCTTGTAAATATTTCTAATCATTTTATAGTTTTCAATAATTTGGGAGTCTCTCTTTATATGTTTGTTGAATTCCGGCACTTAATTAGTTAGAAATCTTGGGGATTGTTTATTTTTTGAATAATTTTAGGAGAAGAATCCGGTAATATATTACCAGATTTCTTGTTACTATTTCCTAGTTTAGTGAAGATTGTTTCCTTGTTTACTCTAGTCTAGGATCTTTACTTGAGGAAAGTTCCTCTGCATATATTCTCTGTATTTCTTCCATTCTAAAGTAATAGAAAATTAGAGAGCAATTCATTCTCTCAAATCCTACATGGTATCAGAGCCATTAGGAATCGTATCGGCCGTCTCATCTCAGCTCTCACGGAAACACTTGTTCAGCGTCGTTTGAAGTGCAAGAGTCATAGCCACCTTCAGTCTCTGAAACCTAATTCTCCCTCATGACCAAGAACGGCATGACTATTGAGAGATCAAGCTCAATATCGGAAGTGAACTCCAGTCCTGAAGTGGCATCTGCCATCAATCATCATGGGGGAGCGTAAGGCACCTCTATCCTCATCACCAGTCACAAACTCAATGGCCACAATTATCTTCAGTGGTCTCAATCTATGATGATGTTCATCTGCGGGAAGGGCAAGGATGAATATCTCACCAGTGAAGTCATAATTCCAGATAATAAGGATCCCAAATTCAGGACATGGAAGACTGAAAATCACATGATCATGTCTTGGCTGATCAACTGAATGAATAATGACATAGGGGAAAATTTTCAAAGGCTAGCACATAAAGGTAATCTTTCAAAGGCCTTTGTTAATAAAGGTTACACAAGTCCTTAGATTATTGACTCAGGGGCTTCGAATCATATGACGGGAGATGCTACCATATTTCACGAGTACAGCCCATGTTTTGGGAATAACACAATTCGAATAGCATATGGTTCTTCATCCAGGGTTAAGGGAACAAGCTTAATAAGAATCACAAAGGATGTAACCCTACATTCGGTTCTTTATGTTCCTAATTTGAACTGCAATTTACTCTCCATCAATAAATTAACTCGTGATCTTAATTGTGTAACTAAATTCTTTCCAAACTTCCGGAATTGGATTTGGGGAAGACGATTGGCAATGCTGAGATGTGTTTTGGACTCTATCTCCTCAAAGCAGAAAATCCTTCAAGAAGGCAAATTCAGAATACGAGTTGTGTGTCGTTTAAAAGTTAGTCATGTGTAAATACTTGTGTCAATAAAGATAGTGAAGTTATGTTATGGCACTATCGTCTTGTCATCCTAATTTCATGTACCTTCAAAAACTATTTCCATCATTATTTATCAATAAAAATGCAAAGTTCTTTAATTGTGAAGTTTGCGAGCTTTCCAAACACACTCGTAATAGTTATCCCAGTTCCTCATATAAACCATCCCATCCCTTTACTTTGATACACAGTGATGTATGGGGTCCCTCAAGAGTAAAAAATATAACGGGAACGCAATGGTTTGTATCCTTTGTTGATGATCATACTAGATTGACATGGGTGTTCCTCATGAAAGAGAAATCTGAAGTTGGACAAATTGTCCAAAATTTCAACTCCATGATTCAGACACAATTACAAACCAAGATCCAAGTCCTAAAAACTGGCAATGCCAAAGAATACTTCAAATCTATCCTAGATACCTATCTCATGAGTCAAGGAATTGTCCAAACCAAGATCCAAGTCCTAAAAACTGGCAATGCCAAAGAATACTTCAAATCTATCCTAGATACCTATCTCATGAGTCAAGGAATTGTCCATTTAAGCTCTTGTGTTGACACTCCCCAACAAAATGGGGTTGCAGAGAGGAAAAATAGGCACTTATTAGAGGTAGCTCGGTCTCTCATGTTCTCCACACATGTTCCAAGACATTTCTGGGGAGAAGCAATACTCACAGCCACATACTTCATCAATCGGATGCCCTCCAGAGTTCTCAAGTTCCAAACTCCATGTCAAATTATTCTCCAAAACTTCCCACACACCAAATTCATCTTCTCTTTAGATCCTAAAGTATTTGGGTGTTATGCCTTTGTCCACATACACTCTCAACATCGTGGCAAGTTAGACCCAAAATCCATCACAAGTATCTTTCTTGGGTACTCCTCACACCAAAAGGGTTATAGGTGTTACTCTCCCATAACAAAAAGAATCTACAACTCAATGGATGTGACATTTTTTGAATGCCAATCCTTCTTTCCCAAACTTGCAATTCAGGGGGAGACCATGAGGGAATATCAGCTTTGGGATCTTGACATACAGTCCGGGCATACTTCATTATCTCCGCCTAATTCATCGCCTATTTCAAATCCATCTCCACTACCCGAGAGTCTTCCTACCGAAAGTCTTCCTATTTCTACACAATCTGATAGTCACCTTCCTGCAAGTCCTACTACAAGTCCATCCCCCTCTCTTGTCCGAGATCGTCCTCAACAAAGTGCCAATAAGGAGCTAATTGTTTACTCTAGGAGGAAGAAATCTGGAAAGGAGACAGAGCACACAACACCTCTCATACTTGACCAAGAAGCTGATCCAGATCCAATGTCTACTCAAATTCACTCGGGTAAGGAAAGCCTTGATCTTGAGACTTCAACACCGATTATGGATGATCTAAATATTCCAATTGCTCTGAGAAATGGTGTTAGAACTTGTACAAATCATCCTATTTGCCAATTTGTCTCATATGAAGGATTGACACCATCCTATCAGGCCTTTGTGTCTACTCTTGATAGTGTGCAGATTCCCAATTCTATTCTGAAGGCTCTCAAGAACCCAGAATGGAAAAAGGCAATTAGTGAAGAAATTAGAGCATTGGAGAAGAATGGCACTTGGGTGATAACAGATCTTCCCCACGAGAAGAAACCGGTTGGCTGTAAGTGGATATTCACCATCAAACATAAGACTGATGGAAGCATTGAGAGACTAAAGGCTCGGCTGGTTGCAAAAGGGTTTACTCAGTCTTATGGAATAGACTATCAGGAGACATTTGCTCCAGTGGCAAAGCTAAATACTATCAGAGTCCTCCTTTCTTTTGCAGCAAATCAAGATTGGCTTATGCATCAACTAGATGTTAAGAATGCATTCTTGAATGGTGATCTAGAAGAAGAAGTGCATATGGAAATACCTCCAGGAGTGGAAACTACCTTCAATAACAACAAGGTATGCAAACTCAAGAAATCTCTATATGGACTCAAGCAATCTCCTCGTGCATGGTTTGACAGGTTTGCAAAGTCAGTGATTAGATATGGATACACCTAATGCCAAGCAGATCACACACTGTTCGTGAAGTTTTCTCGAGGGAAGAAAATAGCAGTATTGACTGTCTACGTTGATGACATTATGAGGAGGAACTATTAAGATTAAAGGTGTTTCTAGCCAAGGAATTTGAAATTAAAGACCTTGGTAACCTCATATATTTTCTTAGACTGGAAGTCGCTCGATCCAAGAAAGGGGTATTTGTTTCTCAACACAAGTATGTCCTGGATTTACTAAAAGAGACAGGTATGCTTGGTTGTAAACCTGGAGATACACCAATGGACTCAACTAAGAAGATAGGGACAGTAAAAGATAATGCACCAGTCGATAAGGCGAGATACCAGACTCGTAGGGCGACTCATCTACCTCTCACACACAAGACCTGACATTGGTTTCCAGTTAGTGTGGTAAGTCAGTTCATGCATAACCCCACAGAAGAACGCATGGAAGCTGTGTATAGAATTTTAAGGTATCTCAAGACGACTCTAGGAAAAGGTTTATTATACAAGAAAACTGAGAATAGAGATGTTCAAGTCTTCTGATAGAAGATCAACAATTGGTTACTGTTCCTATGTTTGGGGAAATCTCGTGACCTGGAGAAGCAAGAAACAACCTATAGTCTCAAGAAGTAGTGGAGAAGCTGAGTTTAGAGCATTGGCTCTAGGAATTTGTGAAGGAATGTGGATACATAGATTACAAAGTGAGTTGGGAGTAACAATTGAGAAACCTATCAAGTTATTCTGTGACAATCAAGCAGCTATAAGGATTGCTAAGAATCTTGTACATCATGACAAGACAAAGCACATTAAGATTGACCGACATTTCATCTCAGAGAAGATTGAGAATTCTGTTGTGCAGCTAATTTACACCCCTACACAATCTCAAGTGGCAGACATACTTACTGAAGCTCTACCAAGAACAAATTTTGAAGAACTGAGTCACAAGCTCCAGCTTGTGGGGGAGTGTTGAATTCTGGCATTCAATTAGTTAGAAATCTTGGGTATTGTTTATTTTTGGAATAATTTTAGGAGAAGAATCCGATAATATATTACCAGATTTCTTGTTACTATTTCCTAGTTTAGTGAAGATTCTTTCCTTGTTTACTCTAGTCTAGGATCTTTACTTAAGGAAAGTTCCTCTGTATATATTCTTTGTATTTCTTCCATTCTAAAGTAATAGAAAATTAGAGAGCAATTCATTCTCTTAAATCCTACAGAGTTTCAAAAGTTATATATCATACAAACCTCTTTATAAGAGTTTCAAAAGTATATTATTATTAGTCTTTCATTATTAGAGTATCATTAGCAACTTATTTTAAATCTCACGTATGAGAGGTTCAACAATGATTTATATAAGTTCAAAAGTATGAAAGATTAAAAAGTTATTTAGTATTTGTAATGGCAGAGCTTGTAAAAAGACTTCACAAATAGTATATGTAAGGATGATGAGATTGAGTAGAGTATTACGAGGTAAGAAAGGTTCATTAACCTCTTTTACCTCTTTCCACCTTTTTATAAGTTTTCAACTTAGGCAGACAACAAGTGCAGACTAATTTCAAGTGTCAGGATTATTGCAAAAATTACAAGATAAGTTTAACTTGATCAATTTCACTTGAAAGTTTCAAGTTATCTTTAGTCTTACTAACTATTACTTTTTTATTGCTAATTACTAACTATTACTTCTTCTTCCCAGGTTTTGTGATACACGGCTACGTCGATCATCTTATTGGATAAGTTTCATCTTGATCAATTTTATTTGAAAGTTTCAAGTTATCTTTAGTCTTACTGACTTTTACTCTTCTTCCCAGGTTTTGTGGATGGATATTTTCCCACCATAGATTGTATCTGCATTTTATGGAAGATACTTTCATTCATCTCAAAAGAAAGAAAAAAAAAATATGTTCATTCTTCTTGTTTTCTTTTCTATTCAATAATATTTTTTCTTCTATACTTATATTTTAAAATTTGCAGGTCTGAAATGATGTCCTCAACAACCTGTGATCTGATCATCTTATGTCTTTTCTTCTTCTAGGCAGTTAAATAAATTGTGTTGTGAAATCGCGTGATTTATTCTTGCTCTTTGGATAGGAAAAGACATTATTTGGGTTCAATTTCTTTCCACCATGGATTGTATCTTTTTGATACTTTCTCTCTACTCAAAAAAAAAAAAAACAAAAAAACAAAAAAACAAAACAAAACAAAACAAAAAGTAGGGAAAACAAATTAAGAGAGAAATATTCCAGAGGCACTCACCAAATCCATAGCCAATCACTAACCAAAGAAAATACCCGCTTGTTAGACCTTTCTTATTGGCTTTGTCATATCTGAGACAAGAAAAAATGGAAACTTCAAAAAAAAAAAACCAATCGAAAATCTCAGAAACAAACACACATAAGATCCCCCCCCAAAAAAAATGTCTAATAAATAGTGAAAATGTCCCTGCTTTTTGGTGTGGACTTTACTCCCTTTGAGGAGATCATTGTAGCTCAGTTTTGTACTTATTTTAATAAAAGATTAAAGGATTAACATAGTAATTACTGTCTTATCTGCCTAACAAAAAAACAAAAAAATTATATCATGCTTACTACCGAAGTATAACAAAATAGGGATGATCAGTACCGAAAAGCAAATGACACAAGCAAGCCGGGAAAGAGAATGTCCCCAAAGCCAATCATATCATAACCTCCCCAGGGATCAAATACACGGGGGATTCTCAAAAGCATGGGAATGGCTTCACCACTATTATCACCTCGCGCAACCTATGAGCAATGAAACAACACCCATATTAGGAACTATCAAACAGTAACGTTTTTACCTTTTGACACGTTGAAAGAAAAAAAAAAAAAGACACCCATGCAAAAATCTGAGAAAGCTGTACCGATGTGGACACGATTCATGTATCCATCAAACTACCCCCATCCCAATTTTCACCCCTAATTCGTACATTGGAGCCATCCACAACATGGAATTAACTGCAAGCCCAATAATGAATGTGGAAAAACAAATATGTTCCAGAAAATCTGTACGCAGACTGATTCTCCTCAGAAGCCTCAGAAGCCAAGTTGTAATAGCATAAACTCAAAGCTATATATTTATATATATTTGAAAAGAAACGAGAACTTTATTAAACCAGAAAGGGAAAAGGAACCCCCAAAATTACAAAAATCAAATAGGTGAAGGGACACAAACGCTAAAAACTATAAAATCGGAGCCCAATCCCTAACAAAATCTGAGAATATCGGCTGACCAAACTCTTTAACCCTATATACCCACAGGGAGACCCAATACTTAATTTTATCCCATAAGGCAGAAGAATCTACTTCGCGATCCTAAAAAACTCTGCTGTTTCTTTCTAACCAAATGCCCCAACAAATAGCTAATGATGCAACCCCCCATAAAATTTACCCCCCACACCCCCCCAACCCACCGTCGCTTAGGCCTGATGGTGGAAATTCAAAGCTATGTATTTACCTAAAGAACAGAACTCGGTAGCATCAATTACCCAAATGCTCACTACATTACACAGCCATGAACAAGCTAAATAAGAGCTCTTTAGGCCTGTTTTAGACAAAGGCTGTACTTGAGCCACTGTCAAGGAAGACTATTGGTGATTTTTTTTGTATGGCCCACCTATTATAGTGACAACAAATACTAGGAACAGCTGATGCATATTGAATATAAAATAGAGAAATAATATAATTTGTAAGTCCATCTCATATACCTAAATCATACAAGAAAGTTACAGCTACCTATACGCTCACATTCATGCAAATATTTATAACAAAGAAAAACCACATGTTGCCAAGACAAACAATTCTCCTTACTCACCGATCCCATATTTCTGCAGTTGCATGGTGTCAATAAATAATACCATTTGTTCAACCGCATGAATATTGCTATTTCACTTCTTCATGCACAAAATTTTCGCTACACAGCTCATTTTATTAAGTAAAGATATCTATCAGAACAGAAACCCAAATCTTGAGGAAGTCAAGCTTGCCACATTCCTCGGAGACATGGGAGTCTGAACTTTTTGAGCGTTATACTAGAAAATACGACGGTAAGAAAAATTGTCCTTTTACTTCAGGCCAACAAAATGCCACTGGAAGATGGATGAGATTGTACCAGCACTAATGCACCGGATCTCATCAGAACAAAAATCCACTAGAAGATAATAAAATAAACTCTCTCCAATTCACCCCCACTCCCATCCCCCTTTCCATTTTCATAAGATACTGTCTTTGCTTTCCAGTGTTGCAACAAGTTAGAAATTGTGGCACAGTTTCACAACTTAGCACAAACGTTCCCTCTAAAAACTCAAGAAAATAAAAGGATTAATCTTAAAACATACCGCAATCATAACACTCTCGTGGAATATTATTGGTGATATGAATACCCAAAAGATGTCGTAGACAAATGCACAGCAAAGTAGTACGGTAGCAACCTGAGATGAGATAAGAATTAAAAATAAAATAAATAAAAAATAAATAAAAGAATAGCCATGATACACACGAATTAAGAGTTGTACACTGAAATAAACTAGCACCTTGATATTAGGTAAGCGAGCAATTTGTAAGACTGTTATCATCAAGCAGATACCCTGCCAAAGAGAAAGCCAACAAAATTAAGGGTTCGAAATAGGTAGAACTGCAGCTGCACAGCCACACCATAGATGACTAGTAAACGGCAAATTGCAACGTATCCATGAAAGAAAAAATAGAATAAGAATTGGGCAAATGAATTTCGATAAGCAATCCAGAAGCTCAAATTTAGCAACCACAATCAACCACACGACAGTCAAGCCAATTATTTAAAACAATGCATAGTAAGAACAGGCTCGATATACGAGACTTACAAGAACATCTTGGCCAATCCATGAATAAGAAGCCCGCCTATTTGCAGCCCAGAAAATTGCAAACGCTGCACAGAAAAATAATACAAGAAGCGATAGGACAGAAACTTCTCCAAATAGAGGCAAGTCTACTGATTTCTTCCCACAATTTCTGTATTTACTGCTCCAGAAATAGAGAAAAAAAACAACAACAACGTAAATATATTACACATTGAATAGTCAAAATGGTGTGCCAAAAAGTGCAAATACATTTACCTTGAAATCAAACTCACAATACAATTATGCATTCCCTGTAAATCAAAATGACATCAATGAGCAGGACACAAAAGTAAACAAATTTGAATGGTTAGAATTACTCTTAAGATGTTAAAGGCAGTGACATAAACAATCACATATTTAAAAGAAATTATGACATAAACAATCATATATTTAAGAGAAATTATGACATAAACAATCATATGTTTAAAAGAAATTATGACATAAACTACTCTTAAGATGTTAAAGGCAGTGACATAAACAGTCATATGTTTAATATAAATTATGAAAAACCTTAACTTTCTAAATCTCGCTCTTATGGATTTTGCATAGACATGACCTAGTACTTGACATGATTTTCATTTGAGGGCAAGGTTAATTTTCAATTTCCATACTAGTGGCTTAACCTTCAGGTATTTCCCCCAAGAAAACAAAATGAAAGTTGTCCATACAGTAATTCATTTCGTCGGCATAATTCTAGTAATCAAAGGAGATCTAGAAACAATACCTTAATAACAAAATTCAATAAAACTGAATGCTTAGTGAAAGTTTCTAAGTTCAGTCAGAAACTGTCTCCCTGTCAACCAACCGCATGCATGAAACAAGACTTACTTTTAAAAAAAAAAAAAAAGAAACGAACCGATCTTTATTAATATTGAAGGAAAGGATATGGAGGGATCCTCCGCTAAGCCTTAGCCAAAACATGAAACAAGACTTACTCTACACTCTATGACCCTTTTACTCCCAATTCTCTAAGTCTTCATATAACGGTTGCTCAATTAATTCTTTCTTCACAAATATTGTCAATTGTAAATTTCAGCAAGATATTAAATAGAATAAGAATAAAAAGTTTACCTCAATACCACCAATGCAGAAAAGTACAATCAGCACCCAGATGAACCAAGATGACATAAAAAAGTATAGCAGCACCAAAAAGGTGGAAGCCACTATTACAAAAATTACAGCGCCCTTTGCACTTATATCAAGAATTTCCTTTTCAGAATCATCTTTTGCTGCTCCAGATTCCTAGACAGTGAAAGGAGAGAGGATTCAATCATAGCGTACCATACAACAACTGATTGGCCAAAGTAGGAACGATGCACATTGATGTGCCTAATATGCACGTACTCAGCTGCAAACATACTAATATGAACATCTTCTTATTTGAATGAACATTATTGCAAACTTCAGAGATATGCTTTTGAATATATTTAGAAGCTTATAAAATTAGCATGAATCCAGCCAAGCATTTATTGCATGTAAATATGTATTCAGTTAGCATTGTCAGTAATAAATAATAGAGGAATGAATGTATTGACTTAAGTTCTAGAAGCTTGTATACAGAAACATATGGCTTCCAAATCTGAGCTTTGAAGCTTATGAATCCAAAATATCTTGATAAGAAACCAAATATTCTAAAAAAGTATGCAAAACTCTCGACATTTAAACACTAAACCTTAGGAGATAGCTCGTTATAGCGCTCATCCGTGCGTTCAGGAGCAGTGAATTCAGACCAAAGTGAAGCACATGCAAGTGTTCCGACAGCCATCATCCATAAAAATACCACTGAGAAGTCCACAATTGGACGTTTTGGAGAATATAATAGAAGTTCAACTGCATTGTGAATTTCAAAATCATTCATACACCATTGGATTAAAATAAACATAATAATTGGGGGAACTAACATCAGCTAATAAATAGATCTAACTAAAGTTGAAGCAAACATAAAGCAAAATAAGAAAACGTGCAAACTACACATCAATGAGCCACATATTTATGCATATCGTTTGCCAAGAATATAAAAGGACAAACATCAGATAATTGAGGCAACTGGCATTTGTAACCTTGAAAAGAAAATCAATAAAAAACATAGACCTTCCGGAGCCTTAGTTTCCCTGATGCTAAGCAGAATCTAATTCTTTTTTGGACATAAGAACTTATCACCATATCTCCGCACATTTTGACATATACTAGTCTTTTCTTCCTTTCTCCATGAAAAATTAATTTGAAACCATCTTAAATAAAAGAGCTGAAAAAGAAAAACAGCCTACAACCACATCATTTCAGACTACGAAGCACTTCATGACAAACAATAGACTTGAGCAATCAGTATAATCTTGGTCCTATAAGTTCTACTTCTATGTTGATTGCATGCCATCCAATCTAGTTCACGATATCACTGCAAAAAACATTCTAGGGGACATGGATTTTGGAAGAACTCTAAAAAATTTTGCAGCTAACCTTTCTTTCCACTTGCAATAGATTTGTTAAGAGCTTCTCCTCCCGACTTTGGAATCATCACGACAGGAATTGAAATATTTAAAGCAGTCTCATTCTCGGAACAAATCATTTTATAAAGATCTGAAACAGTACATGAAAAAATGTAAGAACAAAGTTTAAAAAAGAAAAAAGAAAAAGAGAAAAGCTAAGAACTTTAGAGTCAATTGCATTTTAATTTTCCTAGTCTCATTCTTTCTACTTTTTTGCTTTTTTGTGAACAATTATCTGCCAATAATGCATTTAAACTTAAGGCCCCTGGCGCTATTTACAATTTGATACAAATACAATTCATATATATAGATATATATAAATATATATTACATATATATACACACACACATCCAGTATCCAGGTGTTTGGTAGTACCAGCCAACTTAATCCATCATAAGACAACATAATCCCTTAACCCACTATCTTGCCTAATTTTAGTCTTTGATCAGCTAAGCTGCAGCTATTGCTATGTGCACCAAGGTTCTATTGTCATGTAGATTTTACATATTACATGTTAAACTCATATGATGTCTTCTAACAAAACAGGAGCTTTCATAAGCACATTTAGGAATTGCATGTAACATCTGCGTGAAAGAGAGAGAGAGAGAGAGAGAGAGAGAGAATTCATTATAGAATCGAACCTTCTTTGTCATTTATCACCAATAATGCTACCGCTCCTCCGGCCTGTGCAACTTCTGCTTTCTTCGTAAAATCACAATCACCACGTATAGACAAGGCAATATGACCAGATAACTGCAAGGTAAAAGGAACAAGTTCTCCAAACGGTTTAGACAAGTAGTACAACATTCATCAGATGATTTTCATCAAAATTTAATTGTCTATAGATTATTCTTGAAGCTATAACTGATTATTTCAAGTTTCAACAACTCCCAAAACAGTGGGAATTTGAGAAGGCAATACTTTGCATCTGTGATTAACAAGAATATTCCATTCCGATACATATTAAAAATAAGCATTAACAGTTACATTAAAGAGTCTTGAAATTGTCACTTGAGAACTAAAGTTCATGAACACGTCAAATGAAAGCGGGACGTGAAATAAGGAAAAACCTTAGACGAAGAGCTGGAACAGCCATTCAGAGGATTTGAGAAAACAGCTGGCAATCTGAGATCTTTATTAGCATGCGAAGGCAATAAAGCCCCAAATCTTGCATTGACCCCAACCAAACTTTCTCCTTCAGGACCATCAACCCACTGTGTAACCTTGACCTAAAATACTCAAGGCAGCAAATACTCTGCATCAATTGATTTGCAATTTTCACTTTTAAGCTGAGATCATATGGACATAATTTTACAAATAATATCAACATTTCTTCTTACGCAAACTACCATAATTTACATGACCATATTCCCACATCTTTTTCCTCACCCAGCTCATCCGTAGTTAGTCTCTCAGATTATGTTCGATAATTAAAGCACAAACCACACATCTATGCCCTGAATCTTTCTGCCCACCTTCTCTCCTTCCAAGTCCAAGAATCGGCGGTGCAGAAACACCAAAAATATTCCAGAGCTCTCTAGGCGAGTCATGTGTGCTAGAGTGGAAATCAACTAGAAAATCATATTTGAAAAACTGGACTCAGATTATTATTCTTATTTTCAGATTCAGAATCACACTCTTATTTTCAACAACTTATTTTCAGAGTCAGAATCAAACTCTTTTTTTCAACAACTTATCAAAGCACGAATTTCTCAACGCTGAGCGATTAAGCCTTGTATAGCGAGTAATATTATTCTTCTGGAACCATTGTTCTGAATTATGGTGTCTATATGTTGAATAATAGTTTTTCTGGCTTAATGTTGTATCGTTCAAGACACCAAATCCTCTATATATAGATGTAAGGTTTCTGTCTAAATGAAATATAAAAAACAAAATCATAGGGATTCTGTTCATAACAGAAACACGGGTAAACCAGAGTTCCTATCGTCAATTTAGCACCAAAACTCTTCAACCGAAATTAGATTGCCTTACAAATTCCCAAAAACGGAAAAATCAAACGAGAACGAAAACCCATTAGGACCTCTAATTTCTCTAAAATTGGATCCGAAGCATACAAATCCCTCAAAATTCCCAAATTAATCTCTCGACATTGACATAATTCCATGAACAAGTACGAAATACGAACCAAATCAGATCGAGAAATGGGGTGGGTTTCTCTCACCAGATTAAAAGGATTGTCGCAGGAGGGAGATTTGGGAGAGGAATCGTCGTCGAGGGTGACATCGCTTCCGCCGGCGAAGGAGAGAGAGAAGAGGGAGAAGAAAAGGATGAAGCGGAGGAAACTCTGAGAATGGACCGCCATTGTTGCGCGCTAACTCAACTTCTCCTCGCGCCAGAAAATCCGTTCTCCTTTATATGCACACGATCCAATTTTCTCTTCTCTTCTTTTCTTTTCTTTTCTTTTCCTATCCCGGTGGAGAGAGAAAGGGAAAGAAAATATGAAAACCCGGATACCAGTACCGGCTGTCAAAAATTGGTGAACTGTTCGCCACGTGGATGTTGGACCCAAAAAAATTAATAAAATAGAGGGGGTTTATGCGTAAATAAGGCCCGTTCATTTCACCAATTCGAGTTTTACTACAGTAAAAAACTCTTAAAAACAGTCACATTTACTTTTTACTACAGTAAAAAGCTCTCATATAAAGTCACATCTCAACTCGAATCAGCGAACTAAACGAGCCCTAAAAGTAAAAATAAATTTTAAACATACCCCCGAACTTTTATCACTTGTTTGAGGATATGTTCATTTTACAACTCAAATTATAACTTAAAATTATGTACGTGAGAGAAAAATATTGTAACAAAAGAGTTGAGTTTAAATTTTTATAAGAAAAAACACTATAGTAATAAAACTTAAATTGTGACTTGAGTTGTGAAATGAACAATGCTTAAACTGAAAATCTTAAAAGGGTTTTTGACACAATTGTCTTATGAACTTGTTGAGATTTAGCAAATTCCCCCTAAACTTTTAATTTTGGCAAGTTGCTCTTTGAATTTATAAATTTATTGCAATATGCCTGATTTAACTAAATTTGCTCAAATTCTTTATTAAATTTAAGGAATTAAAAGTTGAGATATTAAAAAATTTATGTTACATTTAAATTAAAATGTTGAAATTTTTGATTGAATGTGTTTTTTTAACACTAATTTAACACCATCGTTTCAAAATGGGGTAAAGTGGTTGATGGAGAAGGAATGAAGAAAAGAAGGAGACTCAACAACTAAAAGAATACCATGATTTCTTAAGAAATTTAATTTATTAAGTGTGACAGATATACTAAAATATATATAGTTGTGTGCATTGAAATGCTATGCCACAATGCATATTTATAAACAACTAAGTAAAGACAGGTACTTATTAGCCAATTAGTGTTGTAGGAGATATATTATCTATCGATGGAGACTTTTCAATATAATATATTAAAAAAAAGAACCATGAGCCTTAAATATATTGAAAAATTAGATCGTTTCACAATAATATTTTTGTGAGTCTCGAAAAAAAAAAAAAATAAATACAAGGTAGGATCTATTTCTCATATGGCGGGGGATTTAGCTATTTTTAAGCTGCAGATCACATTATTGTTTGCAGCGGAGACTTAACAACAAAGTTTTTTTTTTTTTTTTTGTTCTTAACGTATTTTTAGAATAACAAAAAGTAAAAGGGTATTTAATGTGAAGATTCGTGTCATAATTTAAATTATAATTTGTGATTTATTACAGTATTTTCTCTCTTAAAAAACACACATAAACACACATAAAACTTTAGTCATGACTTCTTTTCACTGTGGAAGAGAATAAAAAGGCAATGTCCTTTATGATCCGGTCAATATTTTATTTGCATTTGGAATTGATTTCAAAATGATTTTATTTTTTTGTATATTTTTTTGTATAAAAATGGAAATGAAAACGTTTTCATTTTCATTTTGAAATTATTTTTGAAAATGCGTTTGGTAGTTTTATTTAGAGATTGATTTCAATTTTAAGAAAAACTGAAACTACGTTTGGTAGTTTAATTTTTTATTTCAGTTTTTTTTAAATTGTCAAAGTAAAATTTAGTTGCAACACTTGTCATCAAGCTAGAAAAATGCCAAACCACTACATATTAACTAATGACTCAGCCACCAACCACCGTTTAACACCACCAATTTTTTTACTCCTCAGCAGCTTATGACCAGAAAAAAAAAATCTCTACTCAAACTTCTTCTCCTCTCTCCAAAGTAGAAAACATAAGAGTAAGGGTTTGAGCTAGAAAATTCGGACCTAAGAGAAACCTCCTAGAAAACCATGATTTTTCTTGACAAATTCTAAGTTTAAACCCAAATTTAAGAGGCCAACTTGTACAGCAATCAAGGTAAGGTGTTCTTCTTGTATTAGAAGGGTTTTTTCATGCTTTTGATGAATTTTTTATGGGTTATGTGTTTATGGACTGATTAGAGATGTCTTTGTAAAAATGCGACAACCTTGGAACGGAGAAGATGGGGGTCGTCTCAGATCGGAGAAGAGCGGGGTCGAGGGAGATCGGAGACTTCAGAGAAGAGAGAGGGTCGAGGAAACATAAGAAGAATGGGAAGAGGAAAATGAAGGACACGGCAGAAAATGGGAAACGACGGGGAAAGAGGCAGAGGCCGGCAAAAGAGGCGGAGTGAGAGGCGATGAGAGATTGGGGAAGGTTCTGAGAACTTTTAGAAGAATGGGAAGAGGAAGAGGACACGGTAGAAAATGGGAAGGAAAACGAAAACGGAGGAGAAAATGAAAATGACTTTTTTGCGTTTTCAGATTCTTCAGAAAACGACAAAAACGTTTTTATTTTTGTTTTTTCAAACATTTTGCACCAAATGCGTTTTTCACCCGTGTTTTCAATTTTTAGCCTCGAAAAACGTAAAAAATGAAAACGAAAATAGAAACAAATAGGGCCTTTATCTTTTTGTTTGTTTTTTATTTTTTTCTGCTGAAACTAGTTCTACTTCATTTGCTAGTATTATATATTGTCGTCGAAAATAAATGAATAAATAAATGTGTACGAGTTGCCGTTTCAACCCAATAATATTCTCTATTTTTTTCCATCTTGATCATCTTTGTTTCGCCATTAATTTTTTAGTAGTTCCACTTTTACTTGTTGAATTTTCATCTTTCTCATCGACGTTAATAATATTGCTTCCCAAACCCACAAATTCCATAAAAATCAGCGTTGGAATTGAGAATGTATTTTAAAAAGGTATTTTGTATCGAGTAATATATTATTCTTGAGTATTTATGAATGATTCTTATATACAATTAAACTTGATAATATAAATTTTTTAAAAATCATATCATATATTAACGCGTATATTCAAAAACAAAATATTTTCAAGAAAAAATATTTTAATTGAATACATTTTAAAATATAATCCGAAGAGAAATTATTGAGGAAAACATGGCATAAGAAAATAAAGAAAAATTAATAGAAACCAAAAGGAAAAAGAACAACAACAAGAAGATGAAGAAGGAAACGTCTGGCAACGTGAAAGACAAAGATAAGGTTTCATTGTCACTCTTTAGATGTTAAAGATTTATAAAGTTTCGATTATGTTAAAGATTTATAAACGTTCCAATTAAAACTTGTATTGTGTGGTCTCTACAAGCGAAATCATGTTCTCTAAGGCGACTGGACACGAAGTCCTTGGAGCTCGGGGGAGGTGCAGGACTGCTCAAGGGAGGTTGAGTTAGTGTCTCTGGAGACAGACCTGACTCTCTTAATATTGTTTTCTTGTGAAATCTTAGCCACTGTAGCTGAAGTAATCTTTCCAGTTATCTTCAGCCTTTTCTCGCCACCCTCAAATACCACTCTGTGCATTTCGCATAGCCCTGAAATCATAGATGGGAACCAAATGTTGCCTTGAGGCTTGTGTGCACAGCTGCACATTTCTTCATAAATCACCTTGCCTACATTGATTTTCTTGTCTCGAAGAATACAATAGAGTAAGATTGCTCTATCCTTTGAGGCAATCTCCACATGAGTGGTGGGCATTAGCCTAAACTTGATGAAGTGGTACCAAATCTTTGCTCAAGGCTTCAACTTGTGGCTCGGGAGAGTGTAGGCACCTCTAGGTGAAATGCTCCATTTTGTCCCTGCTACACAAAGTGTGCGCAACACCTCCTGTAACTGCCTCTTTGTGATATTTGTAGCGAACTCCGAGTGCTTATCCTCTTCCTCCATGGGACCAAAGAGGTAGTGGGCCAAAAAGTTAGGGTTTGTGGGGAATATGGGCGTGCGGCCACTTGGCTTCTCTCTTATTATTTTATTTTTTTTTCATTTCATTTTGTTGTGGCATCGCACTAATGCTATAGCGTTGCTGTAGCATAATTGAAATTGAAAGTTGATTGTTGCAACGTCAGCTTTGCATTGTCAAACTCTCCCCTATTAATAGAAACTTTTCTGTCTTATATAAAATTCTTTTGAATTAATTATGATTTAAATTCTTCAAACCATTTCAAGCATATTCTTATGTGATTCTAGTTCTCAGAATGCAGATCTTAGCTCATGTTTCTTTAGGTTATGCAAGGTGAATAATACCTTCGCGAGTGAAATAAAATCTCAATAATTTATCTTATCTTACAAGTAATACAAGGATGATGGAGGACTTATGGACCTATAATTTCAAGCTCTAATAAAATTAATAATTAATTAAACTCTTCAATTAATTTATTAATTTTAAAAATTACTCCACTAAAAACTTAAAATTGCACACTCGAAATTATAGACATAATTTACTTCTAAGAACTTAAAGTGTCAATTTGATATAGTCACTACATATAGATCGATCATTCATAAATAATTCATAATTATAGCTAGGTAAAATCCCCTAACCTCTCTAATTACATCTTTATCCTTTAGTATCATTGATTCTCTAATGAATTGTATATTTATAAAACACATTCATGAATACGAGCTCGTTACTCATTCAAGTGCCGAATCAACCCTTAAGGAAATTATTTATTGACTTTTTCAAAGAAGAATGAATGGATTCCATCTTGTATATTAGCATTCTCGGTTACTCATTTCATCATGTACCCAAGATACAAGAAATAGCATTTAGGATCTCGAAATCCGTACTGAGTAACTCAAAGAACAAGAATCCACAAATAGAAGTCTACTAATAACTCAGGATTAAGATCATTTTATATATGACTATCGGTAGATTCAAATTTGATTTTCTATGCTTAACAAAAATTATTAGAAAATCAAATTGTATTTATGACCCACTACATAATTATGCATAATACACTAATTCAATATCCCTCTATATTAATAATGTGGATAACACCATTCCATTATTAATGGGAATGACATGTATTAGTAATGTTTTAATTAAATATTCTGAAACTTTAATTAAATTCATTACGAACATCGTTTCGATTATTATCCTTAAATATTATCCTCTTGTATATAACATTTATATACAATATTTAAGGTTATATAAATAATCACGAAATTTTTAATAATATTCATAAAATATCCAATAATACATGCACATAAATAATGAATATATTTTATTAATTAAATAATAAAATATTCTTATTGCATCTCATACTTTAAAGACACATTTCTCAACATATGATCCATAAAATGACGAGACTTATGGGACCTAGAAGGTCGAGAATAAGGATGATGGCGAGAAGGGGAATGTTGTGGATGATTTCTCATGCTCGTATTGGATTGGAAGTGTTGGAATTAGAGGGCTGTGAAGTATTCAAATGGTCGGAGGACACGTTAGCATCACTAGGAGGTTTGCTAGAAAATGGGATTCCATGGATGGGCACAGAGGTTTTGAGAACTTTGGAGCATTCATAGTCAGCAAGAAGATTTGGAGAACTAAGGCCCCGTTCATTTCGCTGATTCGAGTTTTGCTACAGTAAAAAGCTATCAGAAACAGTCACATCTAACTTTTTTGCTACAGTAAAAAGCTCTCACACAACATCACATCTCAACTCGAATTAACGAACCGAACGGGCTTGTGCATTCTTGGAAAGAAAGAGAGCGCGAAAATGTTCATCAGTCATTCTGGGGAGAACATCTAAAGAAAGCAACTTCTAAGTATCAAGGAGTTTTTTTTTACGTGCATTCTTGGAAAGATAATGATAACGGTCAGTATGAACATCTATTTTGAGTTGGTTGGGGATTTTAGCATCAACACGGCCAAAACGATTCGGAAGAATAATCGATGAATCGGAACACCAAAAGCCTTGAACACAAATAACATATTTATCCCAACTAGAAGGTTCAAAAAAATCAAAGTAAGAAAAGAAATGCCAATCGCTATGCGGACGAAAGTAGTAATAGATGGATTGACCATCAACTAAGTCATAAACCGCGAAAATATCATCCAGGGAGAAATCAAAACCTTCAATGGAATTCGCCAATAGGCGTAAGAAAGAATACGAAAACTAATAGACGAAAGTTGAAAAGGGCAAATTTGAAGAGTTGGAAAGAAATCAAGAATCAAAGATGGAAGAGGGAATCTGAGAACTCGAAGGTGCTCAATAGAGAAAATACCGTCTTCGGGATCAATGGATTCACCAGTAATTAAGTTGACAGAATCAGGAAAAGTCGAAAGGGCGACATTCACAGGAATCTGACACTCGAGACGGAGACTTTCAAAAGAAGAATCAGACCTAGACATGATGCAATTAAAAAAATTGAAGCTGAAAGTATTGAAGAAAATAGAGAATCGGAAGAGAAATTTGTTGTTTTCCTTTTAAATTTAGAAAAATTCCAAATTTATAAGAAAAAATAGGGCTAATGTGGGGATAAGAATTGAACCAATTCAAAATGACGTTGCATAAGTAAAGAACAAATGACGATGTTCCAACTAAAAGAAGAAAGAACTCTGAAGCCATGTGGAAGATTAAGCTGACATGGAAATGAATTTTAGAACAGAAGCTTGCATGTTTACTTACTAGGATTGAAGAATGGGAGTGGGGAATGAGAGTCAATCCCATGTTTACTACCCGTTTAGTTCGCTGATTCGAGTTTTTAATTCGAATTGAGATGTGATTTTATGTGAGAGCTTTTTACTGTAGCAAAAAAGTTAGATGTGATTGTTTGTGAGAGCTTTTTACTGTAGCAAAACTCGAATTCTAAATCGAATCAGCGAAATGAACGGGGCCTTACTCTTTTTTATCCGGAATGGGAGTGAGATTGGTGGGCCCCACTCAAATTTGGGATTGAGGAATGGAATTGGCACTCCCATGCCCCCCTTGGGATTGAGACTCACATTCTTAATATTAATATTAATTTACTATTATACCCTTATTTTACTTATAAATACACAATTAAAAATAAAATTCAAAAAATAATAAATGCAACATATATTTATTATTTTATTTGCCTAATATTATAATATTAGCATAATTATTGTTAACTTTAATATAATAAATATGTACTTTATTTTTAATAAATTAATAATATATTTTTATTTTTTAACACTATTTTTTATTTTTATTTATTTTATTAAAAATTTATTTTTATATTTTAAATAGTTGTACAATTTATATTTATTATTTTAGTACCCAATTATTACACAAAATATTTTAATTATGATTAATTTTAATATAATAAGTACACTATATTTTTTAAATTGAAAATATCAAATTGATTTAAAGGGTATATTAGTACTTTTACACTTTTTTATTCCGATTCTGGATGTAAGTAAACGTATAAATGAGATTTGGAATAACTCTGATTCCGAATCTATCACTAAGTAAACAGCTTATTCTGACTCCGATTCCCCACTCCGAATCTTACCCACTCCGAATCATGCCCACTCCGATTCATGCTCATTCCGATTACGTGTAGGTAAACATAACCTTAAATCAGAGAAATAGAAGTCTATATAAATACCAGTACCCCAATAGAGGAGGGCTTTTTTCACATTTCTGTAATTTTACTAGAATTTAGAGAGAAAAGGTTCTAGTGAGAGAAAAAGATCAATTCTTAAGAATTTAGAGAGAATAATTCTTAAGAATCAAGAGAGTTTTGGGGTTAAGACAAAATTTGAATCCAACAATACTTAATTATAATTTTTTTTTTACTGATTAAAAAAATTTAAAATTATTTTGGCATGTTAAACTCTTTAAAAACAAAACTAAAAAGAATTATCTTTGAATTTCAAAATTTTATGTTTATTCTGCTAAGGATTAATTATGATTTAGTTAAGTTCAAACTGTTATTACTTTTTATTTGTTAATGACTAGCTTTTTTTCTTCTTCTTTTTTTTTTTTTTTTTTTTCTAATTTAGTGACAATTTTAGATTTGCTTAATAAATTGAGATTTCAGATTTTCTTTTTGTTGAGTCCATGTTTTGTCCTAGAGTTCTCACTTTGTTGTTGCTTAGTACTATAATCTCTATTTGGCAATTCCGAAAATTTTCAATTGTTTCTTGGCCTTAACACGTTTTATTTCAATTTCATATTTTTAAAATTGTTACTTGATGCTTGGTTAACTAGTTCTTCGATCTCTTTTTTATTAATCCGAATATGCTTTTTTTTTTTTGGTTCTTATACTTGGTTGGTGCCGCACTTACTTTGGCAATACGTTTCCTCTGCTTCTTTAAAAAAATTTCCAGCAAACTTTTGGCCATGTGTTTTGCAACATATGTTGCATAATAAATATTGTACGGTATGAAGCAAAGACAGCAGATCTTGAACAAACCTTATTTGTAGGAAGCACAATTTCATTGAGCAAAGTTCTTCAAGTTCTAGAAGTTCAACTAACAGAATGACCCAACAAATAGGCTTGGCCTCCTTCGCTTTGCGAATTTGAGTTAGGATGTAACATTTTTTTAAAATTTTTCACTATAACAAAAATAAAAAATAAAAAATAAAAAATAGATATGACGTTTTCTAAGAACTTTTAACTGTAGAAACATAAAATTGAAAACTCGAATCAATGAAATAAATGAGATCTTGATAAGAGAAACAAACTAGAAGAACTTGAAAATACGCGGGCACATGTATGGATAGAAATGCAAGTATAATTTATCTGAATCCCAGAGCAACTAAAAGCACAAATAAGTATGACCATTCAAGGGCAAACATAAACCGTGAAAAGTAAAAATAACCTAAGCCATGTGAGATTCAAAACTGTAAGATGGATTTATTAGGCAGTGTTGCCAACTTATTTAGCTTTTTGTGTACCTGATCATTCGTGTCACGTGTTGTGTTTTGATCGTTTCTTTCTAAATTTATAATCAACCCGTGACACGAAATTTTTTAAAAACCGCAACACGAACACGACACGACCACTTTACGGGTTGACACGACACGACACGAAAATGACCCGTGACACGAAATTGACCCATGAACCCTAAATTGACACAAAAATTGTATACTTTTATATAGTTTTTTACATATTAAAAATAACTTAAAATTCATAACACACTAAAATACAATAACATCCATCGAAATTAAGTAAATAATACTATAAGATTTTGAGTATAATTATCATGATATCATAAGTTCACAATAAAATCAAAATATGTAATGAAAAATATATGTATTTTTTAGTTTTTTACGAGTTTCGTGTCGTGTTCGGGTTAGGCGGGTCCAACCCGAATTGACCCGTGTTTTTCGTGTCAATTTCAGGTCGATCTAATTCTGACCCGAACCTCTTTTTCTCAACCCTAATCCGCGAAATTTGTGTCATTTTCGAGTCGTGTTGTCGTGTCGTGACCTATATTACTGACCCTAAGTATTATGGTATGCTTAGCACGTCCTTCAAGGCCGATTACTCCTCCAACATGCATCACCAGCTCCAACCAGTCAATATTTCAAAAGTTTATTATAACTTTTATAACTTCAACATTTGAACTTTGTAAGTTTTAATGTATAAAATTCACTAGTTATCATTTTTTAAAAAAAAAAAAAATTCATAAGTCGACGTAATTTATGTAACTCCAATATTTAAAATTTGCAAATTGAAATGTAAAATTCGCACGTTATCATATTTCTGGCATGGGGTCACGATTTTTTCCCTGGACGCTATAAAAGTTTATGTAATTTTGCAAATGCACGAATCGAACAAATTGACAAAAAAAGCATCATTCCCATGAAGATTGTTTAACTTATTAATTAGCAAAATTAACTAATCCTAGAATTATTTTAATCAATCAAAATAAAATTGAGTTGAATAGTAAAGAGTAAAGAAAACAAATTGAAACTAAAAGGTGAACAAGTGATAATATTAAATGAAACTAAAAGTACTAGAATAATATAAGCATTTCATAGGCACTTTTCAATCACAAAAATTCATTTAATAAACTTAAAATACAAGATATAAAACCGTAAACATTATAAGCATTTCATAGGCACTTCATATGGTCTGGGCCTGGGCCTTGACCGGGTTATGGAAGATCTGACCCAACTTGACTGACCCCTACCACCTTCCCAAAACGGCTTCTAGGGTTTTAGACGTTTTAACTCTCTCGTTCTGATCGTTTTGGGGTTTAGAGAGAGATTATTCTGATATTCTCTCTCTCTCTCTCTCCCTCTCTCTCTTCTTTCTCTCTCTAGCTAAATCACAGAGCTCTTTGTCGTTGTTTCCCATCCTCCGCTTCTTTCTTCTGTTCTCAGCAGAAGCCAAGAGGAGACGAAAGAGCAGCAAAAATGGCGACCCTTGTTCCTCCAGCCCCCGAGCAGAAGAGCAAAGAGGATGAGAAAGTTGATTACTTCAATCTTCCTTGCCCCATTCCCTACGAAGAGATCCATCGCGAAGCTCTCAGTTAGTTCTCGTTATTTTCATATTTACATTTGTATCTTTTTTTTTTTTTTTGGCGAAGAAATGGTGATTTTTAGCTCTCGTTATTATGAAATCTGTATATGTGTGTGTGTGTGTGTTGAATAGACGCATTTTTCGTAGATTGAAAGATTTTGTTTTCATTGGGGGTAATTTCAATAAGGAAAAGTAGGACTTTTCTTCTCTGGTAGTAGCAAAATGGAAAGAGGATGATCAGTTTGTTGCCCTAATTCTGTGTTTGCGTGGATATGAAGAGTGTCACAGGGATGGTTAATTTAGGCTGTGTTTGGGAAGGAGGAATGAAAAAACGAAGGAAAGAAATGAGGAAAATGGCGAGGAAGGGATTCCTTCTTCTGATCGCTCTATATTGAAAGAGATCAAGATTGGGGTTCTTTTGAAGAATTCAAAATCATTCAACCAATCATTTCCCTCCTCTTTTTTCTGAAACGAACATAGTCCCCAAATCATTCCACTAATCCTGTCACTCCTATCCGTCCTTCCAATTTTCCCTCCTACAGAACAAGCTCTTAGAATCAAAAGGAGTAGAATTGCTAACGATGTAAATTGTACTTGTTTCGTTTTGTTTTTTTAGTTTAGTTTAGTTTTTTTGTTGGTAGTGAAGACCGAAGAGCATGGTGAGTCTGTGAAATTAATTGTGTCTGTGTGTGGAATTGAACAGTGTCCTTAAAGCCAGAACTTTTCGAGGGGATGCGCTTTGATTTTACCAAAGGATTGAATCAGAAATTCTCACTCAGTCACAGGTCATCATTTCGTATTTTCTCCGCGCGAATTTTGTTGGATTTGGTTTAATTCTGAAATTTGAAGCACCAATACTGATGATGGTTATATTCTGTGAAACCCGAAATTAGTGTGTTCATGGGGCCAACAGAGGTTCCTTCCCAGTCTTCTGAAACTATCAAAATCCCAACTGCTCACTATGAGTTTGGGGCTAATTATATAGACCCAAAGGTAACTGTCTCTCATATTTAATTCTCTCTTTTTGGGCCTTCTTGTTTTCGAAAAAGAATTTATTTGAATTTCCTGGTGAGAATGGTTTTCACTTATCATGCAGTTGATGCTTTTTGGAAGAGTATTAACCGATGGGAGGTTAAATGCAAGAGTGAAGTGCGATTTGACTGAAAATCTTATTATGAAGGCCAATGCACAGGTACTAGATTTTAATGAATTTCTGATGGTGGAAGTTTGTCGCGTATAAGCTAGTTGATTAACTTTTCTTGTATGCTTTTCCAGCTCACAAATGAGCCTCATATGTCGCATGGCATGGTCAACTTTGATTACAAGGTCAGAGATGTTACTTTAAAAGCATATTTGTATTTCGCATTCTTATTTTATGAAAGATGAAGCCAGAGGGTTGAACTATTTCAAATGGTCTGTAAGGTTGTGTTTCAGTTCTCTAAGAAATATGCAGTCAGGAACTCATGAGATTTTAGTTAATTTTATTTATTTATTTATTTTCAACTAGCCCTTCTATTATGTTAGAATCAGTTACTTTTGATAGATTTTTACACAAACCATTGTATGACATGAATGGTATTTCCCATTCCTAAATTAACTTTTTCCCCACCTTAAGAGTTGAGTAAAAAAGCTAAGCAACATTCTTCTCAGTATCATATCTCAATTTTCTCCTCTAGCTGTTCCCTTTTAATTAATCTCAAGTAGGATCTTATTGCTTATAATACACATAGCATCAAATAAGCAATTGTAGTTGGTCGCAATTGAATCTTTTCAAAAAAAATTAGGGCCGTGAACTCAGAATCATTTATATGAAAAAAATGTTTTTACAAAGAGAATGGGTTGATTGAAACAATTAAACAGTTCATGAGGATGTTTGCTGCAGTTGGATGTCCAAGGTTGTATTTAACACTACAACCTTCTAAAATGAGTGAGCTTAATTTATAAGCTGAATTATGAAACTAAACAATAAAATTGAGCTCAACTATTAGGTTTTTGTGGGTATCATTTTTTTTTCTCACAAACAAATTACCCTTGATTCTTCGCATTCCTCAAGCGTGAATGTGACTGGCATTTGATTAAGAGAACTATCGGAATCTAGCTTTCTCTGTAATATTTGGGTTCCTTTAATGTCATGTTAATGGTGATGATTTCTATTTCAATCCATTTTCAGTGGGATTTTTCCTCGTCCCAAAATTATTTTTCTTTAAGATCTTTTGTTTGCTATTGTTTACTTAGTTCTGGTACTGTTCCTAATTCTATTTCTAATTTTTTTGTACAGGGTAGAGACTACAGGACACAGTTTCAATTGGGGAATGGTGCATTATTTGGGGCTAGCTACATTCAGGTTAGCGCTCTGCTTAACTTATGATATATTGATAACGTGGATGGTCTAAACAATATTTTCACCAACTCTCTTGTGAGGTTTGATGAAACTGGCCATAATTGCGTGTGTCTAAATTCTGTTAATGCAAAGAATTTTGGTACTTACGGGTTCGTCATGCTGTTGCACAATTTATTCTTTTTTTTCTTTTTCCCTTTTGCAAAGAAATTTTTGACTGACATCACCTTGCATGAGTGCCAAGTCTAACAATTTTCTTTTTTATAAGGGAAATTTCTTTAATGAATAAAAATAACAAGAAAAAGGGAAAATGAAGGAGGATGCTCAAGCATTCAATTTTAACTTGGTAGTTTTTTGTTTAAAGTATTTGCACTCAAATTTAATAGGCTGTTGAGTTTGGAGGCAAGGGCAGAATCTCTCTCTTTTTAATCTTTATACATTGCCTCTTCCAAGTTAAACTTCTTGCGGATTAGGTTCTTTACACCTTTGATAGGCAATTAAACTCCAGGTCCCAATTTTTTTGACAACCATCAGATCTGATTGACGACTTCAGAGTCCTTGAAATCAGCTGCTACCTAAAAATTCTTGCAACACTTTTTTTTTCTTTTTAGTTTCTTCTTCTAACCTATCATTTCAGATTATATATTTGTAATCAACAACCCTGCAAGTTCGGGCCGTTTGATCACAAGTTTATAATCTTAGTGCCTATCGTAGATGACGGAAGAATACAGGGGATGCTTCCTAACTTGACAGAAATTGTTGTGAATGAATTACCTATAGAATAATAGAGAGAATGAATAATGGTAATTTATTCCAAGTGTCAACGTAAATTGTGACAGATGCAGGTCTTGATAATTGATATGATCCATTAATTTTTTTGCGTCTTATTGTTTCTACAATTATGATTTTGTTCAATTCCTTTGGTAATGCACTTTTCCTTTTCTTCTCTTCTTTTTTGGGGAGTGTGGAGTTGGGGTTGTAACTGTTGAGTGTATTTGTTTTGGGCTGCTTCGTTTGTGTTTTGCTGATAAGCGTGATTTTGTAGGTTTCTTGATGACCATGAATTAGTGGCCCTTCTCGTCTCTCTTTTCCTCTTTTTCTTTCCTAAACAAAAGAATATGTATTGTTTTTCAGAGTGTGACTCCTCATCTTTCTTTGGGTGGTGAAGTATTTTGGGCTGGTCAGCACAGGAAGTCTGGTATTGGGTATGCTGCTAGATACAACACCGACAAGATGGTATATCTCTTGAAGCTTTATATGGTTGTCCTGGTTATCTCAGTGATATTTGTTATTTTAGTATTCATTTCTCCACTGAAGAAAAATTTGCTCGGTAGTAATGAAGTGATTCTGCCGTGTCATTTTTTATATGTTGTTGATATTTTTTCTTAACCGTACACTAGGCATCTGGTGCTTCATACTTCATACTTCATACTTGAGTTTTCCTGAAGATATATTATTTTTTAGTCTGTTTTCAAATGCATTTGATCATTCATTATTGCTTGAGTATCGAGTCATGACAAAATTTGGTTTTTGCTTTCTGTTTTGCAGGTTGCCACGGGGCAAGTTGCTAGCACAGGAATGGTTGCTCTTGGCTATGTTCAAAAAGTATCCGAGAAGGTGAGTAAATCTATTTGCAGATGAAAATGTGACGATTTGTTATCAAGCTTTGTCTCATACTTTGTTTTTCTCCCCTGCATAGGTTTCTCTAGCATCAGACTTCATGTACAACTACATGTCAAGGGAAGTCACAGCTAGTTTTGGTTACGATTATATCCTTAGACAGGTGCTTTTTTTCTAATCATATATTGCTAACATTCATGCTTTTAGCTGTTTTGCCTTTTATTGTATGTTTATGTTATGGGGACGATGCATGTCCAAAACTTGGTCCTAAGTTTAATTTTAGCTTTTTTTTCCCCTGAACTTTAGTTACTCTTGCAAAATTTGCCCCTTGATTAAATTTTTTACTTCCATTATTGCTGTTGGCCGCCATTTATGAATCTCCAAAGGTCACTAGGTCAATGAAATTAAGTAGAAAGTTAGGTATGGTAAAAAACAAAAAAAAAGGATAACTCCAGCTGTGTAATTGCACTTTCATGTGACTACATGAGGAGGAGCAAACAGAGTAATTCTTTACTAAATTATTCAAACAACTCTCATTATTTATGTAATACTTGTTATTTATGTTAAAAATCTTAACATAAGGAGTTCTTTGGCATTGCCCGTTTATTAGCTAACTCAAATTAATTTGTACTGAAAGCCTAAAAGTATTTGTGTCTTCAATTGGGTGGGAACTGGTTTCTTGTGATATAGTCTAGCTGCTGATGATTTGAGTTCTTGGGATAACTCCTCTTTTCTTTCTTGATAAGAAATGCAGGATCTACAGTCTCGATTATTTCATTTTGTCTTTGTTGTATTTCAAAGCTGCTATATTTTGCCTTGGAGGGTTTAATTGATATTGCTTCTTGTTGATAGTACTATGGAATCAGAGTGCCTTTTTAACAAAATCGTAGTACTAATTGTAATTTCTTAGAGATTTATGCAATTGATTTTGGGCTGGATTTGTGCTTGGATGCGGGTTGTTTTCCACTTAAAAATAGCTGCTTGACTTGCCTGTGTTCTGCTTGACTCTTCTTATCACTGACAGTGCCGTCTTAGAGGAAAGATAGATTCCAACGGGGTCGTGGCTGCCTTTCTGGAAGAACGACTAAATATGGGTCTTAATTTCATACTTTCTGCAGAGGTGAGTTTAATCAATAATTTTATTTTCCTTACACCTGCAAAATAGCAAACCTTATTTTTTAAGGTCCTTCCACTTTCGAATCCTAGCCGGTTGAGTTGCCATGTTCCACTCCACTGCACACACAACCAACTGTGAACACATAGGGAGAGCAGATTAGTGTGGTGCTTTAGGCTCCGTTTATTTCACCGATTTGAGTTTTGTTACAGTAAAAAGCTTTCAGAAACAGTCGCATCTAACTTTTTTGCTACAGTAAAAAGCTCTCATAGTCACATCTCAACTCGAATCAGCGAATTAAACGGGCGCTTAATAATTCCATTAACAAAAAGCTCTCTTAAATTTATTATGCCTTGCAGCTAGATCACAAAAAGAAAGACTACAAGTTTGGGTTTGGATTGACTGTTGGGGAGTAGATTGGAAGAGGAGGACCAAATGGTGTTCTTTTTTTGTCTTTATTTCGTTTTAGTGTCGCCGGCGATAAAGGGACTTCTTCTGCATTGATTTTTCATGTGTTGAGTAGATTCTCAGTTTTTACTTTTGTAATATGAGCAACATTATTTCTGGGCAGCATTTATCGCTGCCACTCTTCTAGTTTTACCATTGATGGATTTTGCCTATACAATTACAGAATGTTATTTTAGAATAATGCAGATTGGATTCTTTAGCGCCATATTCACCTTCAATTAGAACATGTATTTCTTATGAAGATTATGAACTTTACAATGTTACTTTTACAAAATATGATATGGAATTTATACATATATATAAATTCTTAGGGCATATTTGGTACACGCATAAGCACTTCGTATTGTATTGTTTAATAACACTATAATGTTTGGTGACATTTATAATTTAATAAGAGATTTGAAATTAATAAAATACGAAGTGTGATTTTTAATATAGAACAAAACTTATGTACTAAACCGTATTATGTAATTTAACTTAAAATATTATATTAAAAACATATAAAATATTTCACAAATATTAAGGTTGGGTTTTGGGATTGGGGTTGAGTTTTGGGATTGGTGTGATGTTGAATTTATATTTTTTAAAAATTACATTTTAACCTCTAACTTTTTAAAATTTATATTTTGACCCCTTTAACTTTTTTAAAATTATATGTTACCCTTAATTTTTTAAAAATTACAAGTTGGCCCCATTTTTATTTTTATTTTTTGTAAAAAGACCACTTAGCAACTCTACTTTCTCCCTTGTTTCCTCTAAATGTTGGGTTCGTGATGAGATCAGAGTTGAATTAGGTTATGATTACGCCTAAATTTTATCTTATTACAAAATAATACATAAATCAATTACACTGGTAAAAATAGTGTAATGTTCAATAATACTACCAATTAAACACTGTATTGTATAAAAATTATACAATGTAATAAAATATTATACGATATAATATAATACCATACAATGCGGTGCACTAAACATGCCCTTATTGAATTGCTTCCTATGCTTGTCGAACAAAAAAAAAACAAAAAAAGGAAAAGAGACAAATAATCGTCAGTGTATGAGTTTAAATTTTTATCATTTACTCTTGATTAATATTTTTTTAGTTAAATAACTATATTAGTCTAAAAGGTATTAATCTATTATTAAAAAAAAAGTAATAATTAATTGTAAGGGTTGAAATTCAGACCCATGCACTTTACGAGTTAATTTAATAATTTTCTCTTAAGGGACTTTCTCTAGTGTTTTCTCATTTTTTAGTACATCGATATTTTCTACTTATCAGTCTTCAAATCTGTACTAAATCTAGTCAAAAGTCAACTCAAAAAGAAAAAGTAATACAAATTGGTACGGTAAATAAGTAAGGAACACCAATATTCCAAAAAAAAAAAAAAAGAATACAAGAGAAATTTCCTTCTCTTAAAAAAATCACTTTACAAATCATGCAATCAAAAGATTTTTAGATGGAGAAAAAAAGATCACTTTAGAAATCAAGCAAGCAAAGGATTTTTAGATGTTAGGTAAATTTGGATTCCCTAAAGATGTTCCTAAAATGTCATAACGTGGCTATTATTATTATTATTTTGACAAAAGTGGCTATAATTATTATTAATATTAAAATAATTATATTTAATATAGTTGTTATTGTAATCATTATATAACTCTTCATCATCAATTAACTTTAGGATTTAACTGTCACTTTTGGGATTGGTAGTCCTAATAATGTTATTTTTGTACGCGTACTTGTGCAGATTCTTCAACAAATTGGGCATTAATTTCATTACTGTGGCCTGCCTAATATCACTAACTGCATTGTCTCAAAAAATAGATAAATAAATAAAAGGAAATAAAAAAGTCGACTATTGTCATTAATATTACGTTAGTCTAATTTGGTTTTGAGATTTATTTATTTTTTTAAGAGAAATTTCATTTAAACAAAAACTAAGAAACATAAACCTTTGTTAATAACCCATTAGAGAAACAGACACACGTTGTGAGGCCCGAAAACGGGAGAAAATCTCAACACACTAATAATGAGCACACTTAAGGCTCTAATTGACGGAACTCCTCCCATCGAAATAGACTTTTGAGCTATGGAGGGACGAATCGCTAACCCCCATAAAAAGAGGATATCATCAACACGGCATAAAAAAAATTCTAACCGGACCAAGAAGTCCACACAATTGGGAAACATATAAACGGGCTTAAGCCTATGACCGAAAACTAGCATCGAACAACAAAATAAAAGAGGGTGGGAAACCACCGCTCTTATTACAAACACAAAAACTATAGAGAACCGAAGAGATCAAATTAACAAGAATGAGTCATTTAATGCTGAAAATCTGGGAGGAACGGTTGAAACAGTGCTGGAAAAAACCTCCTGATAACTCTATAAAATAGAATTATTTTACCTTTAATTTTGTATGAAAACTAACTTAGTTCTCGAGATTTTAATTTATTTTTGTGTGTTTTCGTTAGTTTTAATTTATTTTGTTTTGTTTTAGTTTTATTTGAATTTTAATTAATTTATTGTGTTTTAGTGCTTTTGATTTTGATTTTTCATTTTTATCTAAGTAATATTTGAGATTTAGTAGTAAAACTGGTATATTTGGACCACATTTCATAATTTAAAATTGATTAAAACGGTTTTCTTTACATATATAATTATAAATTTATTTTTAATTTCAAATTAAATCTCAGCCTTCAGATTATGGGATATGGATGGTCCAGATTGGAGAGTACACTACACTCTCAGAAAAGGGAGAGTGAGCACACAATACGTCAGCGGTGACATAATCACGGGCCCCACATGTTCCTCACTTTTTGATTAGCTTTTGATCTAGTGTAGCCAAGATCACATGAGCTCACCTCCTCAACCTCTTCCAATCACATGGATTCTGTTGGTTTCTGAAATGATTTCGGATACGGAAGCGTGTAAATAGCGAATCGTGTATAATAAAAATTTTTATAAAAATTTAAGATATTTTATAGATTAAATTAATTTATGCACGAATAAATTAATTAAATTAATTTATTTACCTAATGGACGATTAGGATGATAATTTAAATTCATTGACCTCGAACGTTCTAAGCTCCAAGCTAGTTTAGAACACTAAAATCTTCCTCGTCAATTCCTTGAATCTAAAAAGACGTGTGCATAGGCACACCTGAAATAAAACGGGATTAGTAAATAAACACTCAAGTTTTCTGCGAACATCAACGCATGCATGACGTTGAATTTGAGATAAAATTTTCCTTTCCATATTCTATAAAATTCGGTCACTATAGCTTGGGGAAAATAAAAATTGTGTTCTCCAATTTTCTGTAATCTCCTATTCATAAAGTAGTTAGACTCTTAGAAAAAGTTATAATCTTTATTTCCAAGATAAAGCTTAATAATTATCTCAAACTTCAAATTTGATTTTAAAAGAAAAACTCTCACTCTGATACATGTCAATTTTGACACAAATTCAAGTTCCAATTTAAATTAATTTGAATTTCAAATTGGACAACTTATCAAATAAGTCAAATAGATATATTGGGAGTAAGCAACTGAATTCCAGAGGGACTCACACTGCGCTGGGTGTTCACGCTATGTGAACACCTTCACACGTGTGTTTTAAAATTCAAATTCAAATTCAAATTATTACATTATTTAAATTTAAAATTTTTGGCCAACTTTTTGAATGAATTGAGGATAAAAAATGAATCCGAGAGGAGATTTCTGTGACATAGCTCTGAAATAAAACTGTAAATCTGGGATAGTATAGAGATATAACTATCTGTTTTTATGTGGTCATTTTTAAATCCTTTGAACTCAATGAGTATTTTTGTACTTTAATTCACATAGAGATATAGTATATTTTTATGAAAATGTGTATTTTATGTACAACTTGAGAAAGAGTATGTAAAACATTAGATATTCGACCATCAACATAGTATGATCTCAAAATCATAATAATATTTAAATAGATTAAATCCGATTAATATTAGTGAAATCATAATTCCCGACACTTCCATAATCTTTGTTTTACTCTATTGTTTTAAATTTTGATTTTGATTTAAATTTTATTTTGTAAAATTAATCAAAATTCATCTTTTCGGCTACTCAAATAAAGTTAAAATTATCCATTTTTAGTACTTAATAAATATGATATTCTCGTGAGAACAACATCTTTAACTCACTTTTTATTACTTGTTTATCGTGCACTTGCGATTGAATCTTCAACACCTCTCAAAACAACACCAGAACCACTTAAAACTCGGCGGTGTGTGGGGCACATGCACTCCCATCGGCTGGTGGCGATGGACATACGCGCCGAAGCACCTTATTCGACTCTCTCCCAGGATCTAGTTCCCATGTTTCAACAAGATTCAGCGGTGAATGCATCGTTGATTTACAACAAAGATCTAGTAGATACCCACACTTTTGTCGACACAGACCCGTCTCTGGTGGCCACGACAATTTTCTTGTCAAAATTTAGAGACCAGTAGCCTGACAACAAGTCAGGCCACTAACCCAAAATCCAAACTCTTATTAAACTCTCATATCCACTCTCACTAAACCTTTTCTCTCCAAACATGTACAAGATTTAGATTAATGAACATATGGCACTCTTGGATACGAAAAACTTTATTAGTCATAGAGGAGAGTCTTAAATTCACAACTTACTCGGGAATTTTTTCTTGGGCTTGTTCAGTTGCGTTTTTGAGTTACGATAATTTGAGTATAGATCTTGAGTTGAATTTGAGTTATAACTTGAGTTGAAGTTGTAACTTAAGTTTGTGTTTAGTCGTGAACATTTGAGTTATGATTTGATATGAGAATCTTTTTAAGTTTGTGTTTAGATGAGTCAAAACTTAAATTTGTATTTAGATAATATTTTAATAAAAACTTAATGATGATAGAAAATTTTAATAGGGTATATGAATGTGGTTTTATTCATCTTTTCGTTGTGAACGCATAAAAAAAAGAATAATCTCAATCGAAATGAAAACGAAAAAGTTATAGCGTTTTTAAGAATAAAAAAATACTGTTCATTCACTTAAATTTGAGTTTAGGAACTTGAGTTAAAACAGAAACTTGAACTCAGATTTTAACCCCAAACTCAAGTTAAAATTCAAATTAAAACTTAAGTTCAAACTAAAATTTTATAAAAGAATATGAACTTAAATAAAGTTATAACTTCAATTTAAACTTTTTTTTTTTTTTTAAGTTTGAGAGTAAACGAACAAGTTCTTAAAACATTTTCCTTCTTTTGTTTTGGTGATCAAGAATTCATCTTGTATAAAAGGTTGATTATTCATCTCGTTTTTTAGATAAGTACAAAGTTTTCTGATATTGGTCGATATCATAACTATTATTTTTACGAGATTTCTAATCCACTAAATAAACACTGACAAATATTTCTCCAATCTAGTAAGGGCAAAAAAAAAAAAAAAAAAAAAAAAAAAAAAAACCCTTAATTGGACCATCCAAGGAATTCCGAATACGGTGGTGGACCATCAGTACTCAATACTCCCCCGCAAGTCAACCTTTTTTTTCCTTTTTTTTTTTTTTTGAAGTAAAATATAAGAAACAAAAAAGGAAAAAATGAAAAACAAAGGACAAAATAGAAAAAGATCCTGGCAAGAGAAAAGTCGAGACTTGAGAGAGACCCAACAAACAAACAAAAAAGAGAGATAATTTTATGAAAAATATGACTAATTTCAGACCGTCAGATTTTTTGCTGGGATTTTAAATTGTCCATAAACCTCGTTAATTTTACTGATTTAAATTTTTAATTCTAATTTTATTATACTTAGACCCCATTTATTTCACCGATTCGAGTTAAAAATTTGAGTTTTGCTACAGTAAAAAGATCTCAGAAACAATTACATCTAACTTTTTTGTTATAGTAAAAAACTCTCACATAAAGTCACATATCAACTCGAATTAAAAACTTGAATCGGCGAACTAAACAGGAAAGTTCTGATAAAAAGTCACATTAAACTTTTTTTACAATTTAAAATCCCGTTTATTTTACCAATTTGAGTTTAGAATTCGAGTTTTGTTACAGTAAAAGGCTCTCAGAAACAGTCACATCTAATTTTTTTTGCTACAATAAAAACTTCTCACATAAAGTTATATCTCAACTCAAATTAAAAATACTAATCAACAAACTAAATAGATCCTAAAATTCTCACATAATCACATATCAACTTAAATTAAAAACTTAAATCAATGAACAGACTTGAATGTGATCTTAATCAAATTTAACTTTCAGTCACATTTTTTTGTCTCTTTGATGAAAACAAAATGGACGGTTTTGTCAATTGAAAATTCGAAGGGAAAATGGAGATAAAAAAAAGAAAAGAAAAGAAAAAGAAATCCAAGGAAGGAAAAAGCAAAAAGGAGAAGCGGAAAGAAATAAAACGAAGCCATGGGCGGGTGTTATTTAAGACAGAGTGGTTTCTTCACGGATTTCCAAACGTAAAATTCTCTTCCTTTTTCCTCTTCCGTAGAGAAACTGCCATCAGTCTCTCTCTCTCTCTCTCTAGATCTTCCTTTTCTTCGAGCGACGCCATGGTTGCTTCGATGAGAATCGTGTTTGGACTTCTAACATTCGTCACTATTGGCATGATAATAGGTGCGGTCAATCGTCCCAATTCTCTGAATTACTTCGCGCTTTGTTTGATTTTGTACTGGAACGTAAAATCTAAGAATCTTTTCTGGTGCAAAAATCAGTGAACTGAAAGTTTTTCTTTCTCTGTTTTTCCTGCATTTTCTCGGGAATGTTTACGGAAGCTGAAATCTAGCTGTTTTGACTTCTGAACTGTCGTCGGAGTAGAAACTGAAAAAATTTTCCGGCGATTGATTCGTCAAGCTCAGTTCACTTTTCTTAGTAGCGAAGCGTAAGAGCAATTTGCTACTAGGCAACCGACAATATTTAATCATGTGAATGTTTAGTGTCAAATTGATTGTATCGGTTTTTATTGCATTTGTGTGCTAGGTTGATTTCTTGGTTTTTTGTAGTATTTCTGGTAAATCACTATATTTGATTTCTGGAGAATGATTGGAATGATTACGGTTCTTCGTATGTTCTTTTATTAATGAATGTAACTTCTTTCAGTTAGTAATTTCTCTGTTCTTAATAGTATAGATTTTATTTTTATTTTTTTTCCTATTGATTTGATTTACTTCCAAGAATCTAAAACCTGAATTAATTAGCTTTCCTTGCAACCAAGAGAACAAATTTCTAACTTTATTGTGTTGAAAAGAAAATCTTTATTGCTCTAAATTGTGAACTTATATGCCTCCCGCAATGTTTTCCATCTATAATTAGACTTACTAGTCTGTAAATTGGGAACTTTTTAGTCTTAACGTTTGTTTTCTCAATCGAGTATTTTTATTGCAGTTTGACCTCACTATGACCATGTTATAAGAAGAAATTAGTGATGAGAATGCTTTTTCTTTAAGGTGATTTATTGTCCCAACTAAACAAAATATGTGGACTTACTTTGTGCTTGGTTAGGTTTGAAATGCGTAAGCAATTGGGCCAGCAAATTCTGATAGCTATGTGTAAAAGAAAGAAAGATACTCCAGTTGCTGACTACATACTGAAGTTAGAGCAAATTTTTGGTTTTCGAATAAGAGTTTTTTTCAATTTGTTTCTGTTATGCTAAATTTCCCTTCACCTGTCCTCTTGTGATAATTACTGATGTCTTCTAAAGTGCAGCCCAAATTCTAATATTTGGAATTTCTGTCGAGGTCAAAATTGACTAGTTAAATGATTGTGATGCTGGGCTATTAAGTTGCTTGTACCTTTGAAATATGGAAATCAAAAGCTATTTATATAGTAATGTCGGGATTCTGCTTGGAACTTCCATCCATTTTCTATCCTCTCTTAACCCAGCAAAAAGGGGGGGAAACATCTATGTTCAAGGGGAACTTAAACAGTTTTTTATCTATATGCATTGATTTTTTTCCCTTGGGAATTGCAGGTGCTTTGTTTCAGTTGGCATTTATACGAAGACTCGAAGATTCATATGGTATCTTTTGATGGTTAAATTTCCTATTTGAAATGGATTCTCTGTGGTTTAGCTCGTACTTGATTTTAGTATCATCTTTTAGACATCATTTGTTGACTTGGTTTAGGATTTAGATATTGTAGTCAAATTTTTGGATCGCATAATTATCTAGATTCCTCTTTTTGTGTCTACGCATGCATATGTGTTGTGTGGTCTACTTTTTGAATTCAATCAAATTTTTGTATGTATCTTTTACTTTTATCATGTTTTCTTTGTAAATTTCCCTTTCCCTCTTCATGTTTTTGGTTCTAAAGATAATCTTTTCATGAACTGGTCGCACAAACATTTTTTTTTCCAGTTGTGTCTTTTGTTTCCCATTTTTGTCTGTTTACGTTGAAATTCTCGTTATGTTTCTTTCATAAGTTTCATGTGAAAACCTATAAACATTTGAAACTCAAGTCTCCGAGTTATTGAATGTTGATTTTGTTGCATCTATAGGTTTTCTTTGGTAAGTCGGACACAAAAATTGGAGACGTAGTTAGAAACTGCAACTGCCTTAATCGAATATTTAGGTTACACACACACACACACACACACGTATATGTAATATATTTCTATTTACGCATGCCAATATATGTTATCTTTGTTGTTTTTATTTTTTACCTCTTGTCTATGCACTGAAATATTCATTAATTCAATCCTTCACAGGTTCCGAGTTTCCAACTTTTGGAAGAGTGCGTAGACGTCAACTTGATGGCTATCTTCAGTTGCCTGGAGGTTGGTATGGTACCAAATAAATTGTCTTGGTTTATGTATTCTCCTTTATTTGATTTGGTTTCCTTCATATTTATTTTTCAGGTATTCATCATTGGAATGATGACAAAGAAGCAGCAATTTTACGCCTTGGATATGTATGCTTGCTATAGTATATTGAATTTTTATGCTAAGTTAATTTTTTTGTTTTTGTTTTTTTTCAAATAATCCTATCCATGAAGTAAAGAAATGCTATGAATTTCAGGAAATCAAAAATTGAAAATGAAGAAGACAATTAGTTTGGTGTTATTTGTAACTTGTAAGACAGCACTTTTATGCAATCATCATAAGTTTATTGGTAGCTATCATATGGCCTAGAGTCTTAAGTGGTCAATAGTATACAATTTTTAAAGTGGATTGATAATCGAGATCTGTTGATAATAGAGAGATGAGTTGGTCTATCTAATAAATCTGACTGTCCAAAACTTAATAGATCAAGTTAATAGATCCGACCAATAGCGAAACTTATCCTCCAAGATTCTCTCTTTTTTTTTTTTTTTTTAATTTCTTGGTGTTTTTACATTTTCCAGTTTTCTGTTTTTGTACTATATATTCCTTGTATGACCAACTGAGGATACCTCGTCCTTGAGTGCTTTTTGTATTTCGGCTCTCATAATTTAATCAAATTATTGTTTCGTGAAACAAAACAAAAAAAAGGTAATGTTCCTCCTCGATCTATGATTGAATTTTCACAGTGCCTTTGAGCAATAGGTTTTGTGGTATTCCTTTTCAGTTCAAACTTTCATAAAGAACTATCAAATCGAACCTTTGGAGAGATGAACCCACATACCCTTGTCTGTCTCTAAGTGTTACCCTCTTAGTTCTTTTGTCTCCTTTCTCCTTCCTTTTCTCTCTTATTCAGTTACCTTTTGGTATCTTACCTGTCCCCTTTCCCATTCTCTAGCATGTGCCTATGGGTTAGTTTTTTCCTCAACAAGTGTTAAATTGTTGTAATTTATTTTTTGTTACATAATTTTACCGGGTTAGTTTTTATTTGCAACGTAATTGCTCTTTTGGGAAATGAGTCTTGTATTTCTTTTTCTTGCACAAGTGGGTTCGGGGATTCAGGGACTTCTTAACATGTCTTATACTTAAAGCTTTAATCCAAAGTTGTTTATTATTATTTTATGTAGGTTAAACCTGAAATAATCAGCTGGTCACCTCGGATCATTGTACTTCATAATTTTTTAAGCATGGAGGTATGCACTTCTAATATAGTATCATCTACCTTTTCTGTTGTTAGGTGTACTCAATTATGTTTTATGTTTTATGAGCTTTAAGTCTCTGGATATGAAATTGCTTATTTATAGTGAAATATTTAGAAGAGAAAAGGTAATGGTCCAGAAAGTAAGCGAGTACTGCATGCGAAGAAATAAAAGATAATTTGGTCTATTCTAAATTGGAGCATGGAATCACGTTAAATTCCTTGATAAATCGGAATATTAACTGCATATTTGGACATTCCATGTTGGATGTCCTTTACAATGTATTTGAATGAAGAGCTTAGCCTCAAGGCTTCAGAAGGAAGGGTATTGAATCAATTTAAATGAATTCCTAACAATTTTTTGCTTCTATCTTTTGAAGAAATTTTTTTGGTAATTTGGTCAAAACTACGTGAGAGTTTTAGTAAGGAGTAACTTGTTGAGTTTAGAGAACAAAAGAGAGAAGGGAAAGAGAAAAGTTTAGCGTAGCAAAAGTAAGTACTTATCTACACGTATTTTTGTAGATATATATGTGATTACGCATTTGTATTTGCTGTATGGAAAAGAAAAAAAAAAAGAAGACATTTGCCAGTCGTTGTGCTTGCTAAATTATCTTCTGTTGTTTTAGTTATAGCTTCATCAATATCATTAACCTCAAGCTACTGAAATTTTCCTGTCGGTGTTGGGCAACGTCATTGCTTATCAATTCTCTATATAAAGTGTAACTATAAAAAGATACTTTGCTTATGAGTAGTGGAATATACTAAAACGAAGCTCAATTATATGGTCTTGAAGAAAAGTTTATGATCTTTACAGGAGTGTGATTACCTTAGAGCTTTAGCCTTTCCCCGACTTGAAATTTCTACAGTGGTAGACGCAAAAACAGGAAAGGTGACATAACAATTTTTGAGTTTTCCTGTTCTTCGGCAGCTTCCTTATCTTTGGTCATTTCTTTTTCTTTCTATGAAATATTTCTTTCTCCTTTTACTTCGCAATCTCATTGGCTTATAAGAATGACAAATATTGGGAGTTGGATCATTTCATGAATCTATATATTGTGCTTTTATGTAGATAACAACTTTGTTTCTTTGTTTTTGCCTTCTTGTTGTGTAATTAATAATTACATCTCTCTCTCTCTCTGTCTTTTTTTTTTTTTTTTTTTTTTTTTTTTTTTTGGGTAGAATTAGCAGTAACATTTCACCTCATTGGTGTTTATGACAACAATTATTGCAAATGATGAATTCTAATCAAACTGTTCCTTTAAACCATACACGAGTGGGTTTGGATGAACATTGAATCAGGACGGTTTGGTGGATGAAGTTAAAACATCAAAACTCAAATTACAATAGACCAATTAAGATTTTTGATAATTGTGTCTTTAAAAAAATTTGACGATACTTAAGAGAGCTTGAGATGTCCTTGGCTCAAGAAGGGATTTATTTGTCTAGGATTCCATGTTATAATGCATTCCATTGGGTTTAAAGATGTGAAAATGGAAGTGAATAGGGTGACTATATGCTAGTATTTCTGAGACCAAGCTTTTTGGGAACTTCTCAGCCAGGGATTGGAGCATATGCTGTCAGATTAGTCGAGTTGGTAGATCCATTGGAACTTGTAAACTATTTTCCTCAACTTAGGCAGAATAGTGCTTATACCAGCATTGACAAAGATGATGATGTTAGGAGTTCAAGTTTTTTTATCAAAAGGACATGGCCATGCAACTAAGGCTGCAAAAAGTTTCTAAAGCCAAAAGGAGAGTTTCACCAGTTGATTAAGCAATGGAATAGTGGTTCTAATTTCTTTATCCAGAAAAAGTGACAAAGGCATCAAGCTGTGCAGGTTCAGGGCTATATTTATTATAAGCAAGGCTATTTATCATATGAATATGCCAAAACGGAAAGAAGAGGCAAGGACAAAGACTTGGATTCTCCTTGACTTACTGTAAGCCGTGTCTGAAAGCTCAAATGTTTAGTATCCAGATGATGAACACCTGCAACTTTGGGAAAGAGATTTTTTCTTCTAGTGTCGAAGAAGAATCGCAGCTCCATCAGTGTATAGCACAGTACCTGATGGTGAGTGTGAATCTATAAGTCATAATGACATTTGTGAAGCTTTTGAGTTGCTGTAGAGTAAATCAGGTTGGAAGAATGTGGAGTTGAAATTTAGTAGGAAAATTTCCAGGCTCTGGAGAAATGGACGAGTTGTGCAAAATGTATGAAGTACCAGAGCTTTTGGTTGTGGTAGGAGAATAGAAACCCTTCCTTTTTGGATGAACCTATACATCTGCTCATGAAAAGGCTGAGTGGAGGATTGTAATTTGAGTTTAACTTTAGTGAAAAATCTTAGCAAATAAAGGTTGTGCCAGTAACTATGAGAAGTACGTCTACTTTGTAATTTTTCATTGTTAATTACATTGGAATTTAACGTTTCTGGCTAAGTCAACTTAGGTTCAGAGATATTCATACAAAACAATATCGTTTTTCAATTGCAGTTACCTGCTTTTTCACATCACTGTTTCCATTTTCAGGGAATAAAGAGTAATGTCAGGACAAGCTCTGGAATGTTTTTGAGCCATGAAGAGAGAAAGTATCCAATGGTACAGGTTAGTGTTCATTTCTTCTGTGTCACAAACATTGTTTTACATATCCTTTATGCCTTTTTAGCTGCTTTAGGATATCTTTTTCTTATAGGTTCTCTGCTGTAACGTCTGTTTGATTCTTTCTTTCTTGATTGTGTGATTATTACAATGGAGAAGCTGTTTGCATAATAGAGGAAGAGAGAGGAATAGAATGTTTTATCGCGTTATATTTGTCTTCCAGATTTTCCTTTGATACTGCTAATGATCTAAGTATATGATTTCCACTCTTAAGGACTTTGAGTTACATTGGTTTGTCTTTTTTTTTTCCCTCCCTTTTTCATTTTTTGATCTTACATAATCTCTTCTAACTTTTCCCTCTTTCTGCACCATCATGCCATACAGGCTATTGAAAAGCGTATTTCTGTCTATTCTCAAATACCGGTAGAAAATGGAGAGCTGGTTCAAGTCTTAAGGTGGGCATGTAGTTTATCAGCAAGCACATTAAAGTTTATGAAAAGAAAGATTAGTATCTTTTAAGTATCAAGGCTAACATCTGCAGCAGTACAGGTATGAAAAGAGTCAGTTTTACAAACCTCATCACGACTACTTTTCTGATACTGTAAGTTTCACCATCCCTTTACAAATAGTACTTCATCAGAGTTGTTTCTCTAGATCATTTGCTCGTGTGATGTGAAGGAGTTACGCTCTTCTTTTCTTTTTGCAGTTTAACTTGAAGCGTGGTGGTCAGAGAGTAGCAACGATGCTTATGTATTTAAGTGACAATGTTGAGGGTGGAGAGACATATTTCCCAATGGTAATATAATCCTTCTTATGCAAGTGTTATTGTCACGATTGTTGCTAAACATTTTTTGTTAATACGCTGCTACTGTTTGACTGAAGCAACTGTTTTAATCCCCAAGATTTGGGGTATATTGTTGGCTCTAGTAAGATTATGAGGACGTGTAAAACTCAAATACAAATCTTTCTTATATGTAGTTGGCACTATTGCAAAGTACCTTTAAAATTATGTGTTAGTCAAATAAACTGATGTTAAATGTCTTTTTGTTGGATAGTATTAATTCAATTCCTAATGCAAGTTTAAAATGGGAGATGCAAATGATAATTGAAAGTTAGGAGATAAGTGTGTCGTAGCACTAGATAGTATGAATGGGAATTGCTGCTGGAAGCATTTGATTGCATGATCATAATGTGGGAATTTATTTTCGTAGAATGGTTAACACGGAATCCCTTTTTTTTTTTTTTTATTAACCTTTTATTATTTATATGGAACATTTGTCGTTATTTGCTCTTTGGTACGGTGCTTTTTCTCTTGCGCTAGGGTTGTTTTACCTTGGTATTTTCATTTTCAATTCTCTAAAATGTTGATTGTCTTTCTACACCGCACATACACAAGAACTTACTACAATTTTCATTGCGTGCTTTGTTTTTGCTTGCAATCAAATTTCAGGCTGGCACAGGTGAATGTAGCTGCGGTGGAAAAATGGTCAAAGGTTTATCTGTAAAACCAGTTAAAGGAGACGCAATACTTTTCTGGAGCTTGGTTTGTATCTTTACCGAATCTTGTAGTCAACACTGTGCTCTAGGTTGATGATAGTGAAACAAGGAACTCTGTTTCACTCGTTCCCCTAATTTCCTTTTTCTTTTTTTTTTTTTTTTTTTTTTTTTTTTTTGGGAAAAAAAACATATCTTTATCAAGACAAAAAGAAGCATGAATACAAGGCAAGGAGGTCAGAATGTCCATCCCAAATTAAGAAAGGGAGAAAATAGAGAATCTGAGAGAACAAAAAGCAAAATTGAGTCAGTTACATCAACAATGACTGAAAATGACTGAAGACTTTATATTCATGCATCCGTACTGCAACCAGAAACTTCATGTCATACGACATTTCCTTCCATGTCTTCAGAGATCCTCTTATTCCATTCTAACCATATTACCAAACACAAACCCAAGACGTTAACATTCAAATATTTTATCCTTCGTTTTGAAACCAAACAGATAATACGGAGAAACAAATTTGCACATTTTAAAGCAGCCACTCAACTCAGTCAAAACTCTTAAGAAACTCCCGACCACAAGCTTCTAGGAAAAAGCAGTTTAGAAAACACAATCAATAGATTCAGTTATGAAAATATTTTCAACCTTGTTCAGGGGTTAATTACTTGATTGTAAACCAACACGGTGTTCTTAGAAAGGAGAGATGGTTGGCATCTTCCCTGACAGGGACGGGGTTCCCTCTTAACACACCCGGTTCTACCGGATAAGGATTGTGAAAGGTTTAGTAATTTGCTCGTGAAAAACGCATCTGTTTCGTTATCAAATATCAACTCTTAATAACTACTGCATTGTGACAATAAAAGAATTTGTTGATTTGGCTCGCAAATGTACTGCTGCTGGTTCTATTTTTTTTTTTGCTTTAGGTGTAGAAGCAATTATTCTGACATCACGTGTATGTTTTCCTTTTCTTTCTTCTTTTTCTCTTGGTATATTCAGGGCCTAGATGGACAATCGGATCCGAATAGCATACATGGTGGGTGCGAAGTGCTGTCGGGGGAAAAGTGGTCGGCTACAAAATGGATGAGGCAAAGAAGTACCTCTTAATATGTAGACTCTCATTGATGGTCTTGATGTAACCCTGAGAAAAGCAGTTCTCGGCAATTTATAGTTGTAGCGCAAAAAAGGCCTCTTTTATTTATTCCCTTTGCTGGAGAGGAGCTCCTTTTCTGTTGGGCAAAAAATCTCGATACACACTGGAGAAACTATAGGATAGTTTTTTCGGAATTGGTTATACAAGGAACAAAATGCATCCTGTAGGTGCTTAGCATAGACTGTACAATGGGCTTTGGAGCTCCCAATGGTGTGCATTTTCTTGTCAATAGAATCTTGTAGTAGATGAGGATTAATGCTCCTTTATTTTTATCACTTCTAATTATACATGTCTAAGGGAATCGCATTTCCCTAACTGAATTTAAACTGCTGTTAGTTCAACGTCTAATTGGTGCATCAATTTCTCCTTTTATTTATCTTTTTCTTTTTGAAAAATAATATATTTCTTTTTATCTACAGGAAGTTGTTTGACTGTGAATCAGTTCTTCTGGTATTAAAGATACTTTTCAGTGTTATGTTGGTAAAAGGAAAAAAAAAAAAAAAAAGACACTAGGGGGCCAATCGTCACAATTGTTCAGGGATTAACAACATCAAAATCTCTTTTTTGTATTTTGATAAGATTTATCTTATGATCTGATATGAGGCATAAAAGCTCCTTATTTGGTTCTTGGTTTTCAAATTTCTTTGCATGTTTCAAGATTGAGACTGAAATCCGAAATTGGGGAAGAGTTGGGGTATAAATGTCGCGTCCTGAAAATGGACGAAAAATAAAGGGAGAAGGAGAGAAATAAGTCAAAACTTGAGATGAATTAAAATTAATAAGTTAATAGTTTATATAAGTTAATAAATAGGTCAAATTACTATTTTTGTCTATAACTTGTCTGGTTATAAACCATAACTTGACAAGTTATTGTCCATAAATCACAATTTTTATCCATAACTTGTCTAACTATGAATCATAACTTGACAAATTAGTCCATAATTTATCTGGTTATGAACCATAACTTGACAAGTTATGGCCTATTAATTTCTACAACTAAAAATTAGCTTATATACTTCCTTAAACTTTTCATATTGACATATTTTATACTATTTCTGAAAAATAAATCCGGATTTTAAACACCTAAACCCATAAAAATGAAAATGACTCGACAATAATAATAAAATCACTGCCTCGCAAGGATTTAAAGTCCATAAATATTTAAAAAGAAAAAATACGAAACTTTTCTAAAAAATAATACATCATCAGGATAAGTCATACAATACAGTTTACATACAACAGAATAGAAATACTGAAATTTCATAACTTATACCCCAAGCCAAATTATAGAAATTTCAATGAGCAACTAACACCGTTTTACAACACTAAGCAGTATCACTATCTCATGTAGTCCACACAACCTCGGAGGGATAAATATTTAAAATAATAGAACATGAGTGAAAGACTCAGGATATATATCTTTAAAAGCTACAATTCTTAAAAACCACATTGTTCAAAACTAATTTTTAAACAACAATTTAAAATAAATAAACTAATAAATATATATTCAACAATGTAGAATTAACAAACGTGCAAAAATAAAAATGAGTAAATTAAATAATAGTAACAATGTAGTCTGTGTCCCTACTATATCTTACATTAACGTATAATATTTTTGGGTCATCACTAGTAAATACCGCGGCGATTTTTCCTGATTGAAAAAGTGCACTCTTCGCACCGTGTGTGCAAACTGGCCTATCCAGATTTAAACTTTAAAATATCTTAAATCATTTTCAAAAGTAAGAAAAATACAAATGTATTCAAAATATCCATAACTAGTATATTCAACTCTTAAAACTCATTTTCCAAAACCTCAATCATTTTTCAAGATGTCAGCTCATAAAATCCATGATTTATCTCAATTCATTTACAAAATCATTTGCTTTAAATATTAATTTACCCAAAAATTCTTAAAAACAAACCGGCTATCAAAGAGAGGTTTTGATCATGTCCTACCATATCGGTAAAATAATCCACCTAGTCCTTCTCTTAGAGAATCAACATCCGTTTAATCACTAAATCAGTTCGACTCTAACCATAGTCCGCCAAGCAGTGACAATTTGCTTGATCTGAATTTGTTAGTTTTGGCTGAAGTTGAAGTTTGATATTCAAAGCTTTACCAAGCTCTATGAAATCTTGAGAGAGAACGACCTTTAAACAAAGTTTTCAAGACTTGGTTCTGTATTTTATGTGATTTTATAAGAGAAATAGAAGCCGACTTTTTTTTGTAGGAGTTGGAAAAAAAAGAGAAGAAGAAGACGAGGAGAGAGAGGAAAACCTGAGAAAATTCTAAAGTAGAAATTTAAATGTAAAATTTAACTGATTTTTCTTGTGAAATGTATGTTTATTACCTTAAGAATGATGTTCTAAAAGCATGAGATGTAATAAAATATTTATTATTTATTTAATAAAATAGTTTATTCATTATTTTATGTGCATATATTTATGAATATTTTATGAACATCAAATGAAAATTTCATGATTATTTATGTAACCTTAAACATTGTATATAAGCGTTATATGCGAGAAGATAATGTTTAAGGATAATAATAAAAAATGATGTTCATAATGAATTTAATTAAAGTTTAGAATCTTTAATTAAAACATTACTAATACATGTCATTCCCATATAGAATAGAACAGTGTTATCTGCACTGTTAATATGACGAGATATTGAATGAGTGTATTTCTCATAATGAGATTATGTGGAACAGGGACACAGACAAAATATGAATTTCTGATAATTTCCTTTAAGTATAGAAATTCTAATTGAGTCTACCGATGGTCATATATAGAATGATCTTAATCCTAAGTTCTTAGCAGACTCCTATTTATGGATTTGTGTCTTTTGATTTACTCGGTACGGATTCTGAGATCCTTAATCCTATTCCTTATATTTTGGAGACATGATTAAGTAGGTAACCCGGAATGTTATTATACAAGATGAAATCCATTCCTTCTTGAGAAAAAAGCAGATAAATAATTCTCTTGAGTCTTGATTCGGTACTTGGATTAGTTAGAGCGCTCTGGTTCATGAATGTGTTTTATGAATCCCTGTCCATTAGAGAATCAATAGTACTCAAGGATGAAGATATAATTAGAGAGGTTAACGACTTTTACCTAGCTCTAATTATGAATTATTTATGGAGGATTGATCTATATGCAGTGACTATATCAAATGGACACTTCACAATTTAGAAGTAATTTATGCTTATAATTTCGAGAGTGCAATTCCAAGTTTATAGTGGAGTAACTATTGGAATTAATAGAATTAATTAATTAATTAAAGTGTTTAATTAATTATTAATTTTATTGGAGCTCAGAATTATAGGTTCATTAGTCCCCGCATCGTCCTAGTAATTCTACAAGCCACAAAGGGCAAAATGAGAATTTTAAAATTACGAAATTCTAAAAATAAAACACTCAAGGATAATTAATTATAAATTAAATAATGTGATTATTTAAATTTGAATTTGAACTTTGGATCACTCATGTGAAGGTGTTCACATAGTGTGAACGCAAGACACAGTGTGAACACATAGTGTGAACACACAGTGTGAACACATCTAGATTTATTCATTTAAACTTATTTGATAAGTTGTTCAATTTAGAATTCAAATTAATTTAAGTTTGACTTAAATTAAAATTTGAATTTGAGTCAAAATTGGACTGTAGGATATAGGATGATTTTCTCTTCCTTCCCTATCTGTATTTAGCACCTACCATAGGGATAATGATCCCTATCTTGGCCGGCCATATCAAGAGGATAAGGAGTGAGAGATTTTGTTCCAAATTCAAATAGGAGATAATTAACAAAGTTTATCTTGGAGATAAAGATTGGATTCCTTCTAGGAGTTTAACTTCTACTCTATAAAATAAGAGAATTATAGAAAATTGAGAGACACAATTTTTTGCTATATTTTTCATAGTGGCCGAATTCTCTAAGAGTGTGGAAGGAAAAATTTTTCTCTAAAAATTCCACGTCATTCATGCGTTGGTATTCGTGGAAAATTTGAGTGTTTTATTGCTAATCATATTTTGTCTCAGGTGTGCCCACACACACGTCCTCGTGGATTCTAAGAATTGACGAGGAAGACATTAGTTTCTAAACTAGCTTTGGAGCAAGGAACGTTCGAGGTCAAATAACTCAAGTTATCATCCTAATCGGCTGCTAGGTATAATTCTCATTCGAGTTCTGATTAAATAAATTAATTTGATTAATTTATTCGTGCATAAATTAATGTAATCTATACAGTATCTCAAAAGTTTTATGAAAATTTTTGTTATACACGATCCGCTACTATCACGCTTCCGCATCCGAATTCGATTCAGAAACTAACAATAATAGGGCGTAAACTACCATATCAGTGAGATCTCACGCGGTGTACTAATAAGATGTTACATGTATTGAGATGGTTATCTAGTTTTTATTAAATAATTATCATTATGGTTAACTTATCAAGTTCTGTTTGAAGTTATGAATTAGTATGATTTGATGACTTAAAATGTCTTAATGACTTTCTTCAAGGATCTAAATCAAGGGTCCAATAAAGAAGAAAATAATAAGAAACGAGAATTTTAAATTATACAAACCTAACTAAAATTCTGGACGTTAGGTGTAGAATTTTTCCTACATGGTTATTGCTTAAATTAATTTATGAATTGGAGGTCGTATTAGACTCCTTGATGATTCATTTGGAAATTAACTAGCTCAGTGAAATTTTCCAATGCTAGTTCTTTAGTGTAAGAAATCATCGAGAGGATTTAGCACATTACGATGTATGACATTTTCAATCAAATATTTATATTGAAATACCTTGAAATTGTGTCGAATTTTATAAGTAGAAATTGACTTAAAAATTGGCTTAATTAAGTCAATTTAGTTAGTACAAATGATTAGGAAGATATTTGACTATTATAGACAAGGCTTGAATCAAGGGTCTAGCTTAGGTCTAAAGTTGATCGATGGTGTATAATGTATTTAGGTTTGACCAATGATGTGGATCAAGTCTTACAATGATCAATGGTTCATATTAGAGATGACAAGATCAACAGTGGAAATTATAGATGATTTTGATTAAGTTTGATCAAGGTGGAGATTTATTTAGATGCTTTAAGAAGGTTTGCATGCATCAACTTGTTTGAAGAATTTGCATGACTAAATTAGGAAGTGTCTCGTAAATGTGTATCATGCAAAGTACCAAGTAATAGTGACACATGCATGTTTAAAATGATTTGATAAAATATTCAATTTGAAAAGGAGTCAGATTTAGTCCAAGGACCAATCAAGTGCTAGAAACCCTTTTCTCTCTCTACTCTCCCACTCTCCCTCTCTCCCTTTTCTCTCTTCCCCCACATCCCTATTCCGTCCCTTGTGGCCTGATTTTCCAGCCCATTTGGAGACAAAGCAAGTCTCAATTTTACCCCACCAAAGCCCCCATATATAAAGAATAAGATGCCATTAGAAAACCCTACCTCCCTCACTCATTTTTCTCTCACTCTCACTCCTCTAAGCTAGGGAAACCCTACTTAATCTCTCCCTCTCAGCCACGCCTCTTCACAGCCCAACTCCCCTTGATTTCACCCCTTAAGTCTCAAAAACATCACTTCTAAGAAGCTTGAATGGAGTAGTATACAAATTAGAGATGCTAACAAGGTAAATGCTTAATATCCAAGTATTGTAGTTGATTTTCTCCTCCTTATTTGAGTGTAAACTAACCAGGAGAGTGTTTAAAGGAGATCAAGAAGGTTTGGAGCTCAAAAGAAAAGGAGAACCCTAATCAAGAGAAGGAAGAGGTATAGATCTAAACAAGACACCCTAGATCTAGTTGTTCTTGAGGATATATCTTATATAAATGTGATTTTCGTCTAAGTCTTGAACATAGAATAAAAATATATTTTGATGGCATGAACATAGAGAGAATGAATTAAAAAGTAGGCTTTTGAATCATAGAGGGTTCAAATCAGGGTGATTCTAGTTTTGATTTTAGAACCAGAACCATGATTTATGATTTTGAGTCCAAATCAGAGTTCTGAAACCAGAACCATAATCATGGGTTTGAAACGCCCAAAATCAAGGGGGTGGGTGATTTTAGAATCAATGGTGATTCATGGTTTAAAACATCACATCAGGGTTCAAACCTTAAATTAGAATCATCCAAACCAAACACTGATTCTGAGTGAGTCAAATCAGAATTAATTTTTACTTTTTGTAAAAAAAATACTGGTTTGAACACGGAATCATGATTCCAGGTTCAGAATCTTTATACCAAACATCCACTTGATTTGAGTTTAAAATGGTGAAGTTATGACTTGCTCAAGATTAGTGTCCTGCACAGTGACCAGTCATGATAACATCTATATTTGGACGTATTAGGAGTAAAATCTGGCCACTACATTTTAAGTCTAAATATAAAACATCATAATATTTCTAATGATATATATATAGGCCCCAATACGATTTTTGTACAATTTATTATGAATTTTCAAATTTAGGGTACCGAATCAGAAAATTAGTGCACAAACCCGAGATTAAGTTATCCAAAAGGATGAGTTAGGAGTTGAATCTCGTAAAATTGTTTTAATGGTTGTTGATATGACATATAAGGACACTTGTGTTAAAAATTGAGAATAAATGGAGTAGAAACGGACCCGGAAACGTGATTTAGAGTTTAGAGGACCTTTACCGAAAAACTAGAAAAAATGGAGAGTCCAAAGTGCTAAGTTGCATTTTCTATAATTATGAAGAATTAGGGGTTGTTTAGGATATTATTCCACTGTCCTAAATGAGAGAAAACCATTGGATTAAACTCCTTATAAGTTAGTTACCCAGTATGAGGTCTAAAACCGTAAAAGTTGTAAAATCAAAACAATTTACAAATTAACAAACCTTAAGTGAAATAGGGGGATCTATGTAAAAATGCATCTTCAACCAAAATAATATGTATTGAGAGAGTAAAGTGTTAGTTTTGAAACGTTTTCAAAGTGCAGAAGCATGGTAGTGTGGATCGTTTATAACAAAAATTTCACCAAACTTTTGAATACGCTATAGATTATATTAGTTTATGCAATAATAAATTAATCTCATTAATTTATAATGATAGATACCTTCTAACGATTAAGAAGATAACTTGATTTTTTTGGCCAATGACCAATTCTTGCTTCAAAGCTTTCTTAGAAAACCCAAGCCTTCCTCGTCTACTCCTTGAGTTTGCAAAACGATGAGTGTGGGCTCAAAGTAAAACTATGGGAAATGATCACTCTTTAATTTAGTATTCTTTCACTGTCAGCACATGTATGTGAAAGAATTGGGAAAATTGGAAGAACTCTTCTTGTCTTTTTCTCTCTTAAAATCAGCCAACTCTTAGGAAATTAGGAAGATCAAAATCAAACTTCTCCAATTCCTATTGTCTCCTATTTATAGAATACTAGGAGAAACCCTTTTACTTGTAGACAAAGAAATAGGAAATTGACAACTACTATATTTTTAATCTCATTAAAAATATAGTTTCTCTTTTAACTGTGGAAACAAACTTTCCTTTCCCTTTTAATTTTGGAAACAAATATTTCATTCCCTTTTGCTTATAGGGTGGCCGGCCAAACTAAGAAGGAGAAAGAAAAAATTCTTATTTTCTCAAGTTTCTAATTTTAGCTCAAATTCAATTTTAAATAAAGTAACACTTTACTTGCGTTTTTTAATTTAATTAGAAAACTTGTCAAACAAGTAAACAAGATTACTTGGAGAGAAAGCAACTAAATCTCAGTAGGATTTTTCCCTGTGTCACATGCCCCCTGTGGTTCCACCACAGTGTGTGACAAAATAATTAAATAATCACATTATTTAACATATAATTAATTCTTAATTAATTATTCGCGAGTGAAATAAAATCCCGATAATTCATCTTGTCTTGTAAATAATACAAGGATGACGCGGTGAGTCATGGTCTTATTATTTTGAGCTCCAATAAAATTAATAATTAATTAAACTTTTTAATTAATTAATTAATTCTATTAATTCTAAAAGTTACTACACTAAAAACTTGGAATTGTACTCTCAAAATTATAGACATAATTTACTTCTAAGAACTTGAAGTGTCCATTTGATATAGTCACTACATATAGATCAATCCTCTATAAATAATTCATAATCAGAGCTAGGTAAAATCCGCTAACCTCTCTAATTACATATTTATCCTTGAGTACCATTGATTTTCTAATAAATAGTATATTCATAAAACACATTCATGAATATGAGCTCGTTACTCATTCAAGTACCCAATTAACCCTCAAGGGAATTATTTATCTACTTCTTCAAAGAAAAAGGAATGGATTCCATCTTTGATATTAGCATTGCCTGCTATCCATTTCATCATGTTCCCAAGATATAATGAATAGTATTTAGGATCTCAAAATCCGTACTGAGTAAATCAAAGAACACGAATCCACAAATAGGAGTCTACTAAGAACTCGGGATTAAGATCATTCTCTATATGACTGTCGGTAGACTCAAATTTGATTTTCTATATTTAACAAAAATTATCAAAAAATCAAATTGTGTCTGTGTCCCAGTTCTACATAATCTCATTATGCATAATACACTCATTCAATAATTCTCTATATTAATGATGTGGATAACACCATTCCATTCTTAATGGGAATGACGAGTATTACTAACGTTTTAATTAAAGATTTAGAAACTTTAATTAAATTCATTACGAACATCGTTTCGTGACATGAATGATAAATGTAATATGATGATTGCCTTTTTAAAGCATTTGCAATGATGAACTCTCATGACAAGATCGTAATCACATGTTCACCTATATAAGAGGCTAAGGCAATAAGGACAAATTAAGCACCATACCGCCCTCCGGTCTATGAGAATGAGAGGAATTTTCCTCTGGCTCATGGAGATGGGAGGTTTAATGATAATTATTTATGATCTTGGGTGAAGTTGGACGAAATGTTTTGGTTGCTCTCCCACTCTCCATTGGTCGCGCGGAAAGGGTACGAGCACAGGGCTCAAAAGTAATAATATACGCTTTCATAATAAAGCATAAAAGGTCATGAATATTTATATGATGTTTATGTTAGTTTCCGAATCGAATTCAGATACGGAAGCGTGAGAGTAGCGGATCGTGTGTAACAAAATTTGGTATAAAATGTTTGAGATACTCTATAGATTATATTAATTTATGCACAAATAAATTTGTCACATTAATTTATTTAATCAGAACTCGAATGAGAATTATACCTAGCAGCCGATTAGAATAATATCTTGAGTTCTTTGACCTCGAACGTTCCTTGCTCCAATGATAGTTTAGAAAACCAAAGTCTTCCTCATCAATTCTTAGAATCTACAAAGATGTGTGTGTAGGCATACCTGAGACAAAATAGGATTAACAATAAAACACTCAAATTTTTCACGAACACCAACGCATGCACGACGTGGAATTTTTGGAGAAAATTTTTCCTTCCCACTCTCTATATAATTCGGCCACTATGTTTTTGGGAGAGAAAAATTGTCTCTTACAATTCTCATATTTATAGAGTAGTAGTCAGACTCTGAGAAGGAGTCTCATCTTTATGTCCAAGATCAAGCTTATCAATTATCTCCCATTTGAATTTGGGACAAATTCTCTCATCCTTTATCCATTAATGGTTGGCCACCTTAAAATCCATAGAGTAGGCGCCATTATCTGCACGGGATAGGACAAGATTCTGCATTTATCCAACAGTCCAATTTTGACTCAAATTCTAATTTTAACTCAAACTGAAAACAATTTGAATTTCGAATTGAACAACTTATCAAATAAGTTTAAATGGATTATTTCATATGTGTTCACACTATGTGAACACCTTCACATAAGTGATCCAAAATTTAAATTTAAATTTAAATAATCACATTATTGAAATAATAATTAATTCTCAATAAATTATTCTGTAGTTTTCAATTTTTTAGAATTCCGTAATTCTAAAATTCTCATTTTGCCCTTAGTGTCTTGTAGAATTACAAGGATGACGCTGGGACTCATGGACCTATAATTTTGAGCTCCAATAAAATTAATAATTAATTAAACACTTTAATTAATTAATTACTCTTATTAATTCCAAGAGTTACTCCACTATAAACTTAGAATTGCACTCTCGTAATTATAAATATAAATTACTTCTAAACTGTGAAGTATCCATTTGATATAGTCACTACATATAGATCAATTCTCCATAAATAATTTATAATTAGAGCTAGGTAAAATCTACTAACCTCTCTAATTAGATCTTTATCCTTGAGTGCCATTGATTCTCTAATTAATAGTATATTCATACAACACATTCATGAATACAAGCTCGTTACTTATTCAAGTATCGAATCAACCCTCAAGGGAATTATTTATTTACTTCTTTCTTAAGAAGGAATGGATTCCATCTCGTATAATAACATTTCCGGCTACCTACTTCATCATGTCTCTAAAATACAAAGAATAGGATTCAGGATCTCAGAATCTATACCGAGTAAATCAAAAGACACAAATCCATAAATAGGAGTCTGCTAAGAACTCGGGATTAAGATCGTTCCATATATGATCATCGATAGACTCAATTAGAATTTCTATACTTAACAAAAATTATCAGAAATTCATATTGTGTATGTGTCACAGTTCCACATAATGTCATTCTGTGAAATACGCTTATTCAATATCTCACCATATTAACATTGCGGATAATACTGTTTCATTCTAAATGGGAATGACATGTATTAATAATGTTTTAATTAAAGATTTTGAACCTTAATTAAATTTATTATGATCGTCGATTTTACTATTATCCTTAAACATTATCCTCTCGTATATAACACTTATATACAATGTTTAATGTCACATAAATAATCATGAAATTTTTGTTAATATTCATAAAATATTCATAAATATATGCACATAAAACAATGAATAAACTCTTTTATTAAATAAATTATAAATATCTTATTACATCTCATGCTTTTAGGACACCATTCCCAATAGTTTATATGTGTAAATGTTTTGTGGGGATATTTATACTTACTGGGCTCTAACTCATTAAGTTGTTCATGTTGTAGGTAAATCGGGTAATATCCAATACGTCAAATACTACTGATGGATTGGCTAGCCAGCACATAGCAGTAGAGGCAAGGGTATTGGATACCACTACAAAAATAATTTCTGCATTAAGATAATAAGTCTATTTTAAATTTTTAAGTTAAGTCATTTATTCAAATTAAAAAGGTCCTATAAAAAAGTATATGTGTTAAAAAGTTTGAGTTTCCTTCATTAGAAACTAGTATACAATTTATTGGGTGAGTTACCTCAAGTTTTATAATTGTGATTTCAAATGATTATTTATTTGTAGCATATTAATGTACTAGTGTAGATATTATATTATATATATATATATATGAAATTCACTCTTAAAGTTATAGTCACTTGAATTAATAAATAATGTCTAATATGTAGTTTGTTTAGTTATGCTTCAATATAAGGAAGTAAAGCATGTTTCAATTTAATGCTCTCTAGAAAATCATTTTTCTCAATTAGCTTTGATGTTCAAGTCTATTTACCCACATCATAAGTGGAAGCTTCTAAGATTTATGGTGAAATAAATTTTATGTAAAAAAAAATCCTAAAATTTTAGTAACCAAGAGCATGATCAAAGTCAGGCAAGTATTTAATATAAGATAAACATGTTTAAGTTAGCTAAGTAGCGCTCCGAAAAGTTGGGTCATTAGACCCAGCTTTCCGAGCTATTATTAATAATGACTTAAATGTAAAAACCCATATTTACTTCTTAAAACATCTTGAAAGTCAATTACTTAGTACTAAAATTTTGGGTATTTTTTTTTTGAAACTTATTTTGAACGTAGTTTTAATCTTTGCCATTTTTTTTGCTTTTAGTGGTTGCATAATTAATTTGTATGATTTAAAAATATTCCTCCATGTTAACTTATCAAGATAACACTATAAGTATTATCGGCTTCAAAGCCTACTTAACCGGTTTTATAAAAACTTCTAGCTCATTTCATATACTTATAGCTTTATCCGTCATTTCTCAACTTCCGTGAATTAACATTAAAGAGATTCGAATTATGAATTTGCATTAATAATCATAACTTCCTTTTAATTAATTCACCTTGACCATAATTTTAAACCTTCTTATCTATATGCATGGTGGTATCCATTGTCCGATCCCCTCAGAGTTGCAGGCTTCATACCTGCAGCATGAACAAACTTGATGAGCATAAAGTTCAGCGAGTATAACTATTCCTCATAAAGACATTTTTACATATTAAACATCATCAAGTAAATATGCATGTCCATTTATGCTTTATTATGGATTATCATTTATCATTATTGAGCTCTGAGCATGTACCAATGCGCGCGACCAGTGAGGTGTCAGGGAAGTTACCTAAATATTTTATCTAACAACACAGAGTCTACCTATTTAGGCTATTTGACCTCCTATCACTATAGAGCGGAGAAATTCAATCTCTCATCCCCAAGGCCAGAGAGCGGCACAGTACTCAAACTATCTTTTCATTACCTTGTCATTTTACTTAGGTGAGCATGAGATTTATCATCATGTCACACTCGCATACTGTAGGTAAATAATATGACAAATTCTACATTTATCCTACAGTTCAATTTTTACTCAAATTTAAATTCCAATTTAAGTCAAACTTAAATCAATTCGAACTTCAAATTGGACAGCTTATCAAATAAGTCAATTGGATAACTTGGAGAGCAAGCAACTAAATCCCAAAGGGATTAACACTATGCTAGGGGTTCACACCATGTAAACACCTTTACACGTGTGTTTCAAAATTCAAATTTAAATTTAAAAAATCATATTATTTAATTTATAATTAATTCTCAATTAATTATCTTTGAGCATTTTATTTTAGAATTCTATAATTCTAAAATTCTCATTTTGCCCTTAGTGTCTTGTAGGATTACAAGGACGACGTGGGGACTCATGGATCTATAATTTTAAGCTCCACTATAAACTTGGAATTAATTAATTAATTCTATTAATTTCAATAGTTACTTCACTATAAACTTGGAATTGCACTCTCGTAATTATAGAAATAAATTACTTCTAAACTGTGAAGTTTCCATTTGATATAGTCATTAAATATAGATCAATCATCCATAAATAATTCATAATTAGAGCTAAGTGAAATCTGTTAACCTCTCTAACTACATCTTTATCCTTGAGTACCATTGATTCTCTAATGGACAGTGATTTATAAAAAAAATTCATGAATCGGAGCTCCTACTGGTTCAAGTACTTAATCAACCCTCAAGGGAATTATTTATCTACTTCTTTCTCAAGAAAGAATGTATTTCATCTCGTATAATAATATTTTCGGCTACTCAGTTCATTCCAAAATACAAAGAATAAGATTTAAGATCTCAGAATCTATACCATGTAAATCAAAAGATATAAATCCATAAATATGGGTATGCTAATAACTCAAGATTAAGATGATTCTATATATGACCATCGGTAGATAGAATTTCTATACTTAGCAGAAATTATCAGAAATTCATATTGTGTGTGTGTCCATGTTCCACATAATCTCATTATGCGTAATACACGTATTTAATATCTCACCATATTAACAGTGCGGATAACACCGTTCCATTCTAAATTGCACTCTTGATATTATAGACAATTAATTACATATGTGAAACCTCCATTTGATATAGTCACTTTATATAGATCGATCATCCAGAAATAATTCATAGTTAGAGTTAGGTGAAAGCCATTAACCTCTCTAATTACATCTTTATCCTTAAGTATCATTGATTCTCTAATGGATAGTGATTCATAAAACACAGTCATGAATGAGAGCTCCTACAAATCTAAGTACCAAATCAATCTTCAAGGGAATTACTTATCTGTTACTTTCTCAAGAAGAAATGAATTCCATCTCGTAATATTAGCATTCCCGGCTACCTATTTCTCCATGTCTCTAAGATACAAGGATAAGATCTAAGTGTGTCGAGATCATTACCGAGTAAGTCAAAAGACACTAACCCATTAATAAGAGTCTGCTAATAACTTAGGATTAAGACCATTTTATATATGACTATCGATAAACTTAATAAGAATTTATATACTTAACGAAAATTGTTAGAAATTCATATTGTGTTTGTGTCCCAGTCCTACATAATCTCATTATATAAAATACACTCACTTCGATATCTTGACATATCAATGATCGGATAAGATCATCCACTCAGAATGAGAATGACATGTATTAATAATGTGATCAATTAAAGATTCTGAATTTTAATCGATAACCATTATGGACTTTATGTTTCGATTATTATCTTTAAATATTATCCTTTAGTATATAAAACTTATATACCATATTTAAGATCACATAAATAACGTGAAATTTTGAATAATATTCATAAAGTATTTAATAATACATGCGCATAAATAATGAAATTTCTACTTTATTAATTAAATAATAAAATCCTTAATTACATCTCATATTTTTATGACACCATTCCCAACAGATATCTGTCGAATCGGGATTAGATCATTAGGTTGCAGTAAAGTGCATTCTCAAGTATCTAAGGAGAACGAGAAATTATATGGTATATTTTGGGGAAGATCTGTTTCTCACTAGATACATAGAGTCTGATTTTAGTAAAGTGCATTCTCAAGTATCTAAGGAGAACGAGAAATTATATGGTATATTTTGGGGAAGATCTGTTTCTCACTAGATACATAGAGTCTAATTTCCAATCGGATAGGGACAGTTGATGGTTGACGTCTGGATCTGTATTCACTCTTGATGGAGGAGTTGTGGTAATGGAGAAGTGTGAAGCAAAAGTGTATTGCTGACTCTACCATGAAAGTTGAGTATATTGCAGCTTGCGAAGCCGCAAAGGAAGCTACCTGGGTCCGGAAGTTCTTGACTGATCTAGAAGTGGTTCCAGGCATGGATTAGCCAATTAAGCTTTATTGTAACAACAATAGAGCAATGACTAATTCAAAAGAACCCAAAAGTCATAAGAATGCTAAGCATATTGAGATATAATATCACCTGATCAGAGACACAATAGAGAAAGGCTATATAGCGGTTCTGAAGATCGCATATGAGAACAACCTTAATGATCAGTTCACGATGACGTTGCCACTAGATGTGTTTGATAGGCACTTAGAAGGATTTGGGATTAGAGGCATCTCACACCTGCTTTAGGACAAGTGGGAGATTGTTTAGAATGGTGTCCTTAAAGCATGAGATGTAAAAGGGTATTTATTATTTATTTACTAAAAGAGTTTATTCATTATTTTATGTCTATATATTATTAAATATTTTATGGATTATGTTAAAAATTATGTGATTATTTATGTGACCTTAAATATTGTATATAAGAGTTATATACGAGGGGATAATATTTAAGGATAATAATCAGAACGTGTTCGCAATGAATTTACTTAAAGTTTAGGAATCTTTAATTAAAACCTTATTAATGCGTGTCATTCTACACTGTTAATATGGAGAGATATTGAATGAGTGTATTACACGTAATGTGATTATGTGGAATAGGGACATAGACACAATATGAGTTTCTAATAATTTTCGTTAAGTATAGAAATTTGAATTGAGTCTACTGATAGTCATATATGGAACAACCTTAATCCTAACTTATTAGCATACTCTTATTTGTGGATTTGTGTCTTTTAACTTACTCGGTATGGATTTTGAGATTGCTAAATCTTATACCTTGTATCTTGGAGACATTATGACGTGGGTAGCCGGGAATAATAATATACGAGATGAAATATGTTCCTTCTTTAATAAAGAAGCAGATAAATGATTCCATTAAGGGTTGATTCGGTACTTGAATAAGAAACGAGCTCATATTCATAAATTTGTTTTATGAATATACTGTTCATTAGAGAATCAATAGTACTCGAGGATAAATATGTAATTAGAGAGGTTAACAAATTTCACTTGGCTCTATTTATGAATTATTTATGGAGGATTGATCCATATGTAATGGATATATCGAATCAACAATTAAAGATTTGGAAGTAAATTATATTTATAATTACTATAGTGTAATTCCAAGTTTATAGTAGAGTAACTTTAGAATTAATATAATATAATTAATTAATTAAAGTGTTTGATTAATTATTAATTTTATTGGAGCTCAAATTTATAGGTACATAGGTCCTTCCGTCGTCTTTGTAATTTTACAAGATACTAAGGACAAAATAGAAATTTTAGAACTATGCAATTCTAAATAAAACTGTAATACCCAAGAAATAATTAAGCCTTAAGCCAATAATAATTAAATTTAGTAAATTAAAAGCATGCATTATAATTAGCACTCATCTTTAGTGTTGTTTATTGGCATTACATTTTATTATTATAGCTATTATATGATTTTATTAAGCTTATAGCTTTGCTAACCAAGTTTTCAATTTTAATGTGCAGTACAGCTAGCTTGATGTGGGAACTCAGTGTGCTAAATTTATGAAGGAATGCTATGTTAGCAATTTGAGTAAACTTTAGACACCCGATAAGAGAAGAAAAATGGAGACTTTAGAGCTGGTTTTCTGAGGTTAGGACAGCTATTAGAGACATAAAAAAACCTGGATACTTGTGCTACTTTTGCATGGTTTCTATCAAGTTTAGGCTTTATTTTTGAGTCTATTTCAACAAAAACTCTTGAACTCCGACCATAGCATTTTTCTTCTCTCTTCTTACTCTATTTCTCACCCAAAACTAATAACCAAACTTAGGTTTTCAAGAGAAAATGACCTAGAAACGCAACCAGCCTATTTTAGCTCGGTTTTCAACTTAGAACTAGAAAACTTTCAAGGTTTTGACCTTCTATTCACTTAGGAACGGGTTTTTTTTTTCAAAGTAACTCCTTCCTTATGTTGGAAACTAAGATTTCAGAGACTAATTTGTTCAAATTCTACTTGAGATCCGGATTTTGATGTGGATTGTCATGCATGTTGGATGTAGACACTTAGAGATGAGTTTCTTGAGATTTTGTTTAAATGTTGGTTTCTGAGTGCAATTGATGATTCTAGCTTGAATTTGTTGAAGATAAACTCTTATTAGAATGATGATTCATCTATTTGAGATGGGGTCTTTGAAGATTGAGAGTGGTCCATTGAAGATTAAGGTTTGCATGTTAGATATTTTTTAAAATGTTTAAATATAAGTCCTATGTACAGCTTCCAAAGATTCTGTTTTCTTGCTACATATATGTGTAATTTTACTGATTTTATATTTTTCTATTAAAGTACACATCTTAAGCTTTACGTGGGTTTTTGAATCGGTCATATCAGATTTTTTTTATATTTAGTTATGAATTTTACAAGATCTGCTAAAATACTGTCAGTTTTCTGACGGGTTTTTGTTACAGTCTGGATTATGGGCTATTTTTGGTTAGTTTGAAAATTTTAAAACCTATCATGTAGTAGCTCTAAAAAGAGAGTTTTGAGTCTAATTTCATTTGACACTGGTTTCATAATATTTTAAGTTTTTATGAATTTATTATGAATATTTTCGTAACAGTGCGCGCAGATATGTGACTTTTTTAAATAATAATATGAATGTGATTTTCAAAGCTATGGTTCTTAAAAAAATAGTTAAGTAGGGACACATTAGAGAAAATTGATGCAACATGAGCAAATTAGAAAAAGATGATATTTATGAAAAATAGTGGTTGAGAAGGCCACAAAAAATAAAATTTTAAGTAAGAACGTATTTGTAGAAATTTATTTTAGTGAAACAATTGCAAAAGCAAATTTTGTGAGAATAACTTTTTGTATAACAATATTTTAGAGCACTACAGGAAAGAAAGTAGGATCCCATTTGGAAAAAAAAAAAAATATATATATAT
>NW_010365950.1:192591-214861 GCF_000414095.1 Morus notabilis
TATATATATATATTTTAATTCAAGTAAATGAGAGGAAAAAAGTTAAGAAGAAGAGTAAGAATGAAGAATATTAAATTTTGGAGGGGCATATTTGTAGAAATTTACTTTAATGGGATAGTTAGAAAAAAATTGTAAGAATAACTTTAGATATAACAATATTTTAGAGTCCTACTAGAAAGAAATAAGTAGGATTACATTTGGAAAAAAAAATCTTAATCGGAGTAAAGGAGAGGAAAAAAAAAGTTAAAAATAAGGACAAAAATGAAAAATTAAAACTTTTGGGGAAGAAAAGTAAAAGGAAAAAGAAAAGAAGGAAAACAAAAAAAAATAAATGTAAAACCCCAAAATGAAAAATATAACATTTTAGGGTAAAAAAAGAAGTGGGGGACCAAAAAGAACGTTTCAACCAAAATGCTCGTTTGGTTGAATTTTCTGTAGTACCCCTTTTGAGACTTCTAAAAAAGTTACGAAGAATATAAAATTTTAGAGGGTCGTATTTGTAGAAATGTTTTTAATGGCACAATTAGAAATAAAAAATTTTAAGAATAACTTTTAGTATTACAATATTTTGAAGCACTATTGAAACGAATATCTAAGTAGGATTACATTTAAAAAGAAATATTTTAATCGGGTAAATGAGAGGGAGAAAAAATTAAAAAGAAAGGCAAGAATGAAAAATATAACAACTTTTAGAGAAGAAAATTAAAAAGAAACAGAAAAGATGGAAGTGAAATATATATATATAATATATATATATCACATTTTAGAGGATCAAAGGATCAAAACGAGCATTTCAATCAAAACGCTCTTGGTCGAAACTACTGTATAGATAGATAAAATAAAATTGTATCCTTAACCTCTTTATTTTTTTAGGGTCCAAGATATGAGAGATAATTTGAAAAAATTATGGCATGGACTTTTCCATTGATTTGACTGAATATATATAAAGTTACAAGAAATCATATTCTAGGTAATTTACAATTCAAATAATTCAATAATTAAAAAAGGGAAAGTAATTAAATGAGAAACTTATTAGATAATTATAAGGAAACTCAAAATCTAAAACTCTAGATATTTACGAATTTCAAAATTAAATATAACAAACTATAATAATTATTTATTTTCTCCTATATGTCCCTGTAAGATGGAGCTCTAGGAGGAGAGTCTAATCTTGGCATGTATATGAAGAAATCGTGCGTGAGGGAGAGGTTTAGTGAGAACATCTCTGCAAGTTGATCGTGAGAAGAGACTTGAAGAGCACCACTTCGAATTTGTTCGCGAATGAAGTGATAATCTAAATCTACATGTTTCATGTGATAATGAAAGACAGGATTAGAGCATAGATGGGTTGCACCAACATTGTCATAATAGATCACCACTTGTTGAGGCAGATAAACACCTCGTTCCGTTAGAAGAGAACATATCTAGCACAATTCGATAGCAGTAACAGCAACTGACTAATATTCCCCCTCAGTAGAGGAGCGAGCAATAGTGTGTTGTTTCTTAGAACTCCATGATATAGGATTGCAACCAACGTAAACTAGATAGGCACTAGTAGCATAGAAACATCCTTGTTACTTGCCAAGTTGGCATATGAGAAAGCATGAAGTGATAGAGGAGAGTGGCGATGAAGAAGGATGTCATGATCAGGTGTCCCACACAAATAGTGTAGGAGGCGTTTGACTGCATTCTAGTGTTCACTTGTGGGACAGTGGATGTACTGAGAGAGCTTATTCGTGATTTAGAATGTCTGGTCTTGTAAGTGAGTGATACTGAAGACTCCCAATAATAGACTTACACTCAGAGGAATCGAAGAGCGCAGTGCCGAAGTGGGAGTCAAGTGTGAGAGTTGTGGCAAGTGGAGTGGTGACAGGTTTGGCATCCGACATGCGTGTATGAGTAAGAAGATTTGTAACGTAACGAAGTTGAGATAAATGAATGCCATGTTTATGAGAAGTAACTTTTGACTCCAAGAAAGTAAGTGAGAGTAATGTAGGCTACTTTTATTTCACCAATTCGAGTTTTGCTGCAGTAAAAAGTTCTTAAAAGCAGTCATATCTAACTTTTTGACTACAGTAAAAAGCTCTCACATAAAATCTCATCTCAACTCAAATTAAAAATTTAAATCAGTGAACTAAACGGACCTGTAACAACTATAATAATTATTTATTTTCTTATGTACCTTATTCCTTAACCCCTTTATTATGTATGGGAAAATCTAAGGTAGTGCACACTTCTGGTGCATTACCCCACAGTGCTGGATCCAATGACAAAAAGAGCGCCCTGGAATGAGATCAATGGCGATAAATGAGTTGGGTTGCACCTAATTTTATCTCACTCCCCTGAAAAAAATGACGAAACGAGAAAGTTCTAGGAAAATATCGAGATTCTTCTAGAAAGATAATTCTCCTTGAAGGAGCAGGAATGAATGTGAAGAAATTTTGTACAAACCTGATCAAGTGAAGGAGAGGGGAAGGGGCTCGGTTTCGTATGTGAATTAAGGAGAGGATTTTGCTTTTTCTTTCTTTTTTTTTTCTTTTTTGGATCAAAAATTTAAATCAGTCAGATCAACCTATTAAATTCCATTAGCTTTTATCTAAAATTCATATTTTTTTTTTTTTTTCAGAAATCATTTTGCAAATAAAATTTTTTGAAATGTCATTTTGTTGATAAACTTTTTTATTAGTTCATTTTTACAAAGGCCTCGAGAAATGGAGACATACCACATGAAGTGGAGAAAAAAAAAACATTTATCATTTTATGTGGATAAATTTTATAAATTCTTCTTAAATTATATCATTGGTCAATATGCCCTGAACTTTAAAAAATATTTAGTTATCACTTGATTTAAGTTAAGAAGCAACATTTAAGGGTTAATAGATGCCTTTCACTGTAAAAAGATAAATGAGGAGCTAAATTATATATATATTTTCTCCTTAAAGTAGTTGCTCAAAAGCAAGAAAACGAGAGGGAAAAAGTGGAGAACTAGACTCGAATTCTATTGGATTATAGGGTTTAAAGAAATTGACAGATTTGACCATCTCACCTAGGTCACATGTGCTAATATGTCAAAAAGTAGCACGTTTCAACGTTCCAAGAGTAAGTATAAAGACATTAAGAGTGTGTTTAGAATTCGTTTTAAAATAATTTTATTTTTTGTATAAAAATAAAAATAAAAACGTTTTCAATCTCAAATAAAAATCATTTTTAAAAATGTGTTTGGTAGTTTTATCAAGAGATTATTTTCAATATAAAACAAACTCATTAATACCTCTCTCTCTCTGCACGAGAAAGGAGAAAACAAAAATGAAAAATGAAAAACCACTAAAAGTCGTTTTTTATTTCTCTCATTTTACACTAAACTAAAAAATCGTTTTCATTTCCTTTGTCTTTATTGCGCCAAACGCCGTTTTGAAAACGTTTTTATATTTTTTCACACCACATTCAAATACTAATTCAAACTACAATTTAAGTGCAGTTAAAATTTTAATTTGAATAGGAAAATTTTAAATTTATATTTGATAGATGTAAAAAGCAGAGTGAGTACATTTTTATTATTTAATGATTTGAACAATTGAACTTGAAAGAGAATTAAACTCTTAGTTAGACAGTTTAACTTAATTTAAGCGGAGAATATAATTTAGACTGCGTGTTTATGAAAGTGAGGTTAAATTGTTCTTGTTGTTTAAATTAAGTTGAATTTAGTTATAATTAAGTTGAATTGAGTTATATCAGTGAAACAAAGGGGGTATAGTGTTTACTTATTTTAGGAGACGTTTAATTCATGGATTAGAATCATGTAATTAGAATTATTTTTGATTTACGTGTATTTTTTGTGAGAGAAAATACTGTAACAAATCATGAATTATAATTTAAATCATAATTTGAATCCTCCAACCAAACATCCCCTTAAACTCGTTAGTATGTGGTTGCTTCCGAGCAGTGTTGGAAGTTCGGGTCGGCGGGCTGCCCGAAGCCCGAATTTTTTCGGGCTCGGGCGGGCAAGCCCATCTCCCGCCCGCCCAAGCTAGATTTTCGGGTTCGGGTTCGGGCAGCCCGAATTTGACACAAATTCTCTTGCCCGCCGCCGTCTAACCGTCCTATACCGCCGTCCGCCGGAATTTTTTTAAATTTTCCGACCATGCCCGACCCGCCCGACCCGAAAATAAGCTCGAGTTGCCCGATTTGCCCAAAACCGCCCGAAAATTTTAGTTGCTACAAATTGGGGCATTCTGAGAATCGAACTCGGGACCTCTCACACCCAAAACGAAGAATCATACCACTAGACCCAATGCCCATATTTGTTATTTAAATTGTTAACTTTTTAATTAAGGTAAACAGACAATTCCTTAATAGAAAGAGCAAATTCCTATTTTAGTAGTTTAATATTTCAGTTTTCACATTCTTGACCCTTTTTTATAATCAATCACATGATAAAATGATTCCTCAAAAAACAATATACACAAGGAAAGAAACACATTGCCATCACGTTTTTATTGTTTTTTATTTTTAAAAAGTGCTATTTCTATATAATGCCGGTTTTGTTCTTATAGATACTCGTGTTTTTCTATTCTATATCACTCTTCTTTCTATCTTTATCTATTTTTCTGTTCACAATCTCTCCTCATCCTCTTAATTATCCTCTTTTTTCTTCAACTTTCTTCACTCTCTTTGTGACTCTATATCAAAGTAACTTTCTACTTGCATACCAAAGTAAATATATAAATTTTAACACAAAATAACTTAATATTAAAAAAAAAGTTTAAATAATTCGGGCAATTCGGGCGGGCTCAGGCCGCCCGGCCAGGCTCGGGCCGCCTAATACAAGCCCGCGGCCCGTTCAAGGTGAAATTCGGGCTCGGGCGGGCAGCCCAAATTTCTCAGGCGGCTCGGGCTCGGGTAAAAACTCAGACTTTTCGGGCGGTCGCGGACAGCCCGTCCAAAGTTCCAGCACTACTTCCGAGTAAGGTTGAACTATGAATAGTTAAAAAGAAACAAATTATTATCTACAAAATGACCTCAAAATGAGGGAACAAATTAAATGATATTTGAAGTCATAGTTAGTCGACAATATAAAGGAATGCAAAATGCAAATGATAACAATTAGTTTAGCTATTTCAAACTACAATTTAATTCACACGTTCAAATTTGTTTGTTTAAATAAAAAAGTTCAAATCAACAAAATTCAAACTAAAAACCTAAATGGGAGCGTAATTACAGACATTATCTACTTCACGTGAAATATGACCTTTCTAGTGCACGTCTCAAACCCATATCATTAACCACCAAAACAGAAAAGAAGACAATAATGGACCAAAAAAAGGAGGAAAGGTATAACCTAAAAATACAGGCATTGTTCCTAACCAAAAAGGAAAAAAAAAAAAAAAAAAAAGAACAAAAAACAAAAAAACAAAAACAAAAACAAAAAGACAAACAAATACAGGCTTAGCATGATCAGGCTCATAGTCTATATTTTTAGACAATAACAGAACTCAATCAATGTTTCCTCTTTTTCCCCTTCAACTCGGTCCCATTTGGTAATTGACCATATAGGCCGAGACGCAGGGAACCTTCCGCTATACGCTGATGGAAACAGTTCTTGTACAAGTCCCAGAATTCATCCCTGCCAAATAAAATACATTTGAATAGTGCATAATATTAACATCAAATTCAGGGAGTTTTCTGACCAGGAGATAATAGAAGACTTTCTGCAATTGTTAACATAGGGTCGTTGTGTATCTAGTGAGTTATAAATCAAATAAGATTCTTTCAAGTAAAACATGATAATTAGTTCAAGGCTAGAATAAAACTGCGACTTAGCTTTTCTGGACAAACTTGATATATATATTTTGTTTTTTATTGTTTGGGAAAAGGGAGGGTTCTGATTGTAGAAAATATCGAGCAAAACTAGACATGATTTTATGAAAACGGTGAGCATCTCGTGATCAAACCTGACTTGTGGTAGTGTAAACAAAGAATAGCCCTTTACATCAGGCCGAACATCAAGTACGATTGCTGCTAACCGCGAGAGCCCCAATGCCTCAATGTCAATTAGCTTCTTTATCCTGGAATTGATATTAGAAAACCAGAAAACTGAGTTATTTAATGGAAAAAAAGTTGATCAAACGTCAGGTCACACGGAACTCTAACATTGCACTTAAACGAACATAATGCAGAAACAATGAAATCAGCCGATGAAACTAGAGTTCTTATGAATCATTGATCACTGCCATAGCTGGCAGTAATAACACTGCAGAGAACCAAAAGTTTATCAAATACTAGCATGCCTGGTTATAGTTTTATTCATTTATGTATATGAAACAACAGTTTTACAAAAAAAGAAAAGAAAAAGAAAAAAGAGGTTATGCCCTACTTGTCCATAGTAAGAATTGGAGCGACCCTATAAATTGTCTAAGAGAATGAATAAATATTCTAATCATCCTAATGCAAGCTTGCCATGCGCAATTAATTCAGGCACACCCTTATACTGTACGGTAAGAAAAATAAAACGTAAGAAAAAATATATATACAGCTCCCCAAAGAAAACTATGATGATTAACCTGCTTGGTGTACCACTAGCAATATTGACACGGTTCTTTAACAAAGATACCTGCATAAAAGGCAAAGGAGAAGTATTACATACAAGAAAGTCCAGCACCAAAACTAGAACAGACATGAAGGCCAAATATCTCGCGTGATTGTAGGAAACATGTTAAAAGTGAATTGAAGGGACTACTAAATAAGGCATATAAAAAAATCTCATAGAAACATTAGATATTGAACTTTTTTTTTTTTTTTTTCTCTTTTGCTCTGGATTAAATATTGAACTTAAATTCGGGCAACATCCCGAGCTGAAGACTATACAAATATACAATTCAACATCACTGGTACTTTGATGATAAGATTGTATAGTTGTCGTCATTTTGCCAAAATCAATCTTACAAAACAACGCTGAGGCAAAAACTGAGACAACCATGGGCTCAATATGCATAAAGCAAAAGAACCCCAGAAGAAAACCAATAATAAAAGTTCCATCTCGTGAAAGTTTGGGATCAGACTGACGTGCAAATAGTCAGCATTGCTGATGCTTAGATAAAGTTTGTATAGAATCATCATCTCCTAAATTGCATAGTAACAAAGGCCAAAATGAAAAGTGAGATGGCATTCATGGGCTCATCAGTTTTCATAAACCAAAAAAGACACTCAGAAAAAGAAACCAACATAGAAACTTCATCTAATAAAATTTTGGGATCAGACTGACGTGCAAATATACAATTCATCATCGCTGATACTTTGATAATGTTTGTATCATGTCATCATCTACCAAAGTCCCTAGTAAGCAAGAAATAAAAAAGTAAAAATACAGACAATTTTCATGGACTCAATATTCTGTATAAACCAAAAAAGGCACTGGAGGGAGAAAAACCTACAATAAAAATTCGTCTCATGAGATTTTGAGATCAGACTGACGTGCAAATGTCAAATTCAGCATCGCCGATGCTTAAGTTGGAATAGAGTCATCATCTCACAAATTCCAGAGTGAAAAAAAAAAAAAAAAAAAAAGAAGATTAAAATTGAGCCAATGCCACTCAAAATTTTGCATAAACCAAAAAGACACTTGAGAAAACCTTGATAAGAATTTGATATCTTGAACGTTTGGGATCAGACTGACGTGCAAATAATCAGTTCAACATCGTTGAAGCTCTGATAATAGATAGTGTCATCATCTCCCAGGTTCATGATATGAGTAACTATTATAGGAGGTTAAAAAATGAAAACTAAAATGACACTGAGTCCAAAATATAAAAATAAGTGGTTGAAAGATATGTTCTTAACCTCTCAATCTCAAAAGCATCAATGATGAACTAATGCTAATTAACTTAGAAACTTAACTTCAAAAGCATATTTATTTATAGAAAGAAAACCTAAAATATAGATTACAGATTACCCCACTATATATAAAACATAACCACCATAATCGAGGTCCAAAATTAGCTCCCAACATTTGGCTAGTCAAATTTAATTTAGGGAGTTACTCTCAAAGAATCTTGTTTAAAGCTTGATAGAGTTCAAAAAATTGAACTGCACTCTGCATGTAAATATATACTCAAATAATTTGCTTGGATCCTAAAATCCTTAGCAAGCAGTTCCCTTGTCCTTTAGATTTTTTTCTTTTCTTTTCTTTTTTTTTGGCAAGTTTCTTCATAACAGATGACAAACCACCAAGTGTTCAAACTTTTATTTCAAAAATTCGTCCTCCCCCTGCTAGGCATTCAAATATTGCACATCCTGATCACCTATATCTCACACAGAATTCACCTTACCCTTCAAACATCTTATACATTAAATCCCACCCCACTCAAACAAATAAAAAAGAGTTACAAGACTTTGTTCTGATAGGTTAGCATTGAAATTGGGAATTAAGAAAGAGAGCAACTACCTGATCTTCAACCTTCATATGCTTTGAGAATAGCTTCACTGCAGGGCATTCTTTAGTCAATGATTGTAAACCCCTAGATAAAATTGGGAAAAAAATCATTTCTTATCAATAATGGCCAGAAGAGACGACACATTCTTATTGGTAGGAATACGAATGTATGAGCACCAGAAAACGAAAATATGTAACTTGTCGAAAATGCACTCACCTTAGAAGTTCTATTGATCTCATAGCAGATGAACTAATAATAAGGATTGCAGGACAACCCGGATCAACTTTTCCTTCCAACAACTGCTTCTCACAAAGAACTTCTTTCCATGATGGGCCAAAAGCGACTTTCATATCTTTTCCCAAGGACTTTGCGTCCTCATCTGTGCATTGAGATAGCTCCAAAATGCACGTATCTGCACAATTTACAAATCACAAGCGTAATTATATAAGTCTATTTATTCTCAATGTTTTTTTTTTTTTTTTTTTTTTGAAAATTTCTTGAAGAATGATGAGCACTAGAAGTATGAACAATTTTTTTTTTTTTTAAAAGCAACATATAATAGGAACTGTAGGTCTTTGACCGATAGCTTCAAACAATGGCATTAAAAGCAGTGGCGGAGACACATGGTAGTAAATGGAGGCATGTGCACCTGCTCAAATTTCAAAATCTTTTATTCTCAAACTTAAAAAAAAGAAAAAATTGTTGTGTTCACATTTTATCTGAAAATTATAATTGAAATAGGTTAACTATGTTATCCATACATTAAGAAATAGCTCTAATTTTAATAGTGCCATCCCTGGAAAAAAAAAAACAAAAAAACAAAACAACTCTTCCACTGATTATAAGGAAGGTAGGGGGAAAAAAAAAAAAAAAACCCAAAACATTGGGACACAGGAACTAATCACTTCATCGTTAATTTCTGATTCTTATTTACCACCTTTACAACACTGTCGTTCACCAAAACCTTTATTCAGTATTATGCAATTAATACTAATTTTTTCCTATCTTCTTCTTTTACTTTTCTCCGCATTGGGTACATAGAAAAATATTAGGTTCATGAGAATTCGGAGCAAAGATAACCAATCTCACAAAGTTGTTTGCGAAAAAAAAAAAAGAAGAAAAAAATTCAATTTTCTTCCATCCCCAATACTTCTACCATAATCACCAAAAAATAATAATTAAAAAAAATATACAAAACCCTAAAACCGAAGTAGAGAAATGAAAACGAAGATACCTTTAATAGCTTCCAACTCGAGAGAAGAAAGCTGGATGCCATTCCCGGACTGGAACTGATCCAGAAAGACCCGAAGCTGCGTCGAAGCCGACGTTTGAACGACTTCGTTGTTACCGCTTTCGCCATTGTCATTTTGCTCTTCGACTCGGTCATCGTTGTCGTTTTTATTGTCGTTGGTCTCGATAAGCCGTTGCTTCTTCTTCTTCGTCGTCTTGGACCTCTTCTTAGCTTCGTCGGTTTTGATGGGGCCAAGAGGAAGTTTTCTCTTCTTGCTAGGGTTTTTCAGAGAGGGTTTTGACGGCTTCTCTACCTCCATTTTCCTGCCCCCCATTTTTGTACTATCCGTTATTCGGGAGAAAATGTTAGGATTTATAGTTGAATTTTTTAGGGTTTTTACATTGATACTCCTTTGTGCGTTTAGAATTGTTTTCGAAATAGTTTTCACACGTTTTTTTAGACACAAAAATAAAAACAGTTTGTAATTCGTATTTGTTTAATAAAAGTTTTGAAACCAGACACAAAAACAAAAAACAATTCCTTTGAAAGTTGATTCAAATAGTTAGACTAATAAGAGCTCTAATTCATGAATTTATTTTATGAATTATTATTCATTAGAGAATTAATAGTACTCAATGATAAAGATGTAATTAGAGAAGTTAACGGATTTCACTTTGTTCTAATTATGAATTATTTATGGAAGATTAATTTATATACAATGACTATATCAAATGAATACTTTACAGTTTAAAAGTAATTTATATCTATAATTATGAGAGTACAATTTCAAGTTTATAGTGGAGTAACTATTGAAATTAATATAATTAAATAATTAATTAATTAAAGTATTTAATTAATTATTAATTTTATTAGAGCTTGAAATTAAAGGTCCATGAGTCCCGCGTCGTTCTTATAATTTTACAAGACATTAAAGGTCAAATGGAAATTTTGGAATTATTGAATTCTAAAATAAAACACTCAATGCTGATTAATTGAGAATTAATTATAAATTAAATAATGTGATTATTTAAATTTAAATTTTGAAACACACATGTGAAGGTGTTCACATAGTGTGATCACAACACAATGTGAATCCCTTTGGGATTCAAACTGCTTGCTCTTCAAAGTTATCCAATTAACTTATTTGATAAGTTGTCCAATTTAAAATTCAAATTGATTTAAGTTTGACTTAAATTGGAATTTGAATTAAGTTAAAATTGGACTACAGGATAAAATTTTGTCCTATTCTTTATCTACAAAATTGCGCCTACTACAGGGAGGAATTTCCCTGTGGTGGTCGGCAAATTAAGATAAGAGAGAAGTACTTTATATTGGAGATAAAGATTAGACTTCTTCTGGGAGTCTGACTACTACTCTATAAAATAAGATATTGTAGAAAATTAGGAGAGACAATTTTTGCTCTCTCCTAGCTATAGTGGCCGAATTTTATAGAGTGAGGAAAAGAAAATTTTTCTCTAAAAATTTCACGTCGTGCATGTGTTGGTGTTATTAGAAACCTTGAGTGTTTATTCGCTAATCCCGTTTTGTTTCAGGTGTGTTCACACACACGTCTTCGTAGATTCAAGGAATTGACAAGGAAAATTCAAGTGCTAAACTAGCTTGGAGCGAGGAACGTTCGAGGTCAAAGAATTCAAGTTATCGTCATAATCGGTCGCTAGGTAAATAAATTAATTTGATTAATTTATTCGTGTATAAATTAATGTAATCTATAAAGTATTTTAAAATTTTATGAAAATTTTTGTTATATACGATCCACAATCACATGCTTTCACATCTAAAATCGTTTCGAAAACCAACAAATGTCATATTAGGAAATTCATTAGACTTATAGAAGAAAGTGGATGGAGGAGCATTTTAAACAGTTTGATGTTTTGAACGGTTTTGAAAAACGGTTCACACTTTGAGAGGCATTTATAAAAGTAATATTTAATTAAATCATGAGAAATTTGTGTTGGGTGCCTGACGCACAAAATTTTTCTTAAACCTTTTTGAGAAAATTACTCAATTTACTCTTAGAGTTCAAGAATATTAATTTTTACCTTTTACTCTTAATTAATACATTTTTTGACTAATATAGTTATTTAACTTAAAAATGTATTAATCAATATTAAGAAATAAAAATTTAAACTTATGCACTTTAAGTGGTATTTGTTTCCTTTTCCCCACTTTTTTTTTCCATCTATGTGGCTTTCCGATTATTTAAAATGATGTTATTGGTTTTTCAATTTTATCCCTTATATTTTCCCTTTTTGCTTCGTCTAACAATACAGAAAACAGCCAAACCTCTTGTTTGTGGCAGCCCTCCACTTAGTTTTTTTTTTTCTTTTTTATCTTTACTTTTTTGTGATTTTTTTTTTACATTTTAATTTTTGTGTTTTTTAAAAGTATGTTGTTCCTCACTTTATTCCTATAAGAGTAATTTTCGCATGTGTTCTTATTTTATTTTTGACTGGTTAAAATAATTTTTTTCAAATTTGTCCGTACTTAATTTTTTTCGTCAATTGTTATCTTACACATATTTCTAATTAAAATAAATTCAAAAATCCTTAAATGGTTGTATAAATGAATTTCTCATTATTCAATAAATAATAAATTCTTTAAGTATTTTCAACATAACAATACATACGGAACATGTTACAAAACTAGTATTAAATAAAGTGTTACGTCTTTTTCTCTAAGTGTCTTTCTTCTTTCTTGAGAAATTCTCCAATGAAGCCTCTATTATTCAAATGTATCACGATGTTGTAAGATAAAAATTAACTTGTTTCCGAAAGACAAAACTTTTTTTTTTTTTTTTTACAAACTATAGACGAGAAACATGCAACAATTCCCTAACAACCAAACGTGAAAAATGATAATTCATCTAAAGATGATTTAAATATGCATTTTAAACGGACTTTAAGATTGTGTTTGGTACGAATGATTGGAGGAAAAAAAAAAAAGGATACGAGGGAAAGTAAGGAAGAGATTAGGTCATTTGCTTATTTGGCGCGAGGGGATTGGCCCAAGAGAAGGATTGAGGAGGGATTTCAAATGGTCCCATCAAAAACTAATCCTCCCATATTTAGTGCATGTTTAGGAGAGTTTATATTTTTACTTTTAAGTAATAGAATAAAAGAAGCATAATAGATAGTGTATGAAAGAAAGTTTTTTATTTTATTTTATTTTATTTCAGAAGAGCTTTTGAACGTCTTTAGTAAATAAGTCAAAAGTTCTTATTGTTACAAAAAATTAGTGTAATAAAAAGATATAGATGAAATTTTTAATTTATTATTCAAATAAAATGTTAAAAAGGATAAATAAAAAAACTTTTCATAAACTCTTTTCTATAAGCATTGAAGAGGTGACTTATCCCAAAAGAGTTTATAAAAGTCAAAAGCATTTTTTTATTGTCCATCCAAACAGTCTCAAAAATAACTTTTGGACCAAATAAGCTAAAAGTGTGTTTTTTGAGTTAATTTTATTTTATTTTATTTCAGAAGAGCTTTTGAACGTCTTTAGTAAATAAGTCAAAAGTTCTTATTGTTACAAAAAATTAGTGTAATAAAAAGATATAGATGAAATTTTTAATTTATTATTCAAATAAAATGTTAAAAAGGATAAATAAAAAAACTTTTCATAAACTCTTTTCCATAAGCATTGAAGAGGTGACTTATCCCAAAAGAGTTTATAAAAGTCAAAAGCATTTTTTTATTGTCCATCCAAACAGTGTCAAAAATAACTTTTGGACCAAATAAGCTAAAAGTGTGTTTTTTGAGTTAATTCAAAGGGACCCTTAATCGGAAAGTGATGGAATGGAAGCAAAAATAATTGCTAATTACATTTTTACCTTCATTTTGTTTTTCTAAATTAACTAATTCTCTCTCTTTTAATTTTATTTTAATGTTTCTTACTCCATTTTACTGTGGTGAATACATTTTGTGTCCATTAATTTATTATTTTTTCACATTTTTTGAATGATAATAATTACTTTTAATTTTCCAATTTATTCTTTTTTACTACAAAATCCTTTATGCGTGTGTCTATGTATTCTTCTATTTTTCTGTAAAAAAAAATGTTCCTATACGCAAAATTTTCTTAAAAAAGTTTAAAACAACTTATATATTAAAAAAATTATTTGTAGAAAATTGAGTATACAAATCAATTTATTTTATATGAACAATATAGTAATTTTAGGAATCAAACTAATCCTCCCTTCTTTTCTTTTCAATACTAAATAAGGAGGATTAATTATACCAAACAACTTTAAAAAAAATTGTAATTCATTCATTTTTTCTCATTCCCCTTCCCTCATATTCTATTCATCCTTTCACCCATATATCTCTTCTACCGAACATACCGTAAAGGGTGTTATTGCCTTTCAATATCTATTAATCAGGAAGAACCACTATTGATCTAATTTCATTAAGATTATGCATGCTTTCAATTTTACCGCTTTTATTTTCAAAAATCCCTTATTTCACAAATGGTGAAATATTTTATCTTTACTTAGAATAGAATATTGATATTTTTGTCCTTTTAAGCCAATATACCATTTTGGTCAGTGATTTGTCAAAATGACGGAGAAAATATGCCATTGGGGTACAAGTGCGGAAGTATTTATAGGGCCCGTTCACTTCGCTGATTTGAGTTTGTAATTCGAGTTGAGATGTGATTTTGTGTGAGAGCTTTTTACTGTAGCAAAAAAGTTAGATGTGACTGTTTCTGAGAGCTTTTTACTGTAACAAAACTCAAATTCTAAATTCGAATCGGCGAAATAAACGAGGCCTAGTGGTTTCAAATTGGATCTCCATTTGGATTTCAGTACAAAATTTGCCACAGAATAATCTCACGATACTCCAGTTATAAACATGATCTTCGTGTTTTAAGTGGACGTTTCGTTCACAGATTTAAAATAATAATTCAGAATTATTTTTAATTTATGTGTATTTTTTATGAGAAAAAATATTATAACAAGCTTCGAACTGTGACACAAATCCTCATACTAAACACTCTCTAAGTCACGAATTAGGGATAGGGACTAAAGTGGAAAATATTTTAAATTTAAGATAAAGGCGATTTTGAGGGGAGGACGAACTTAAAATTCATTTAGTTTACTGATTTAAAATTTTAATTTAAATTTAGATATAATTTTATGTAAAAAAATTTTATTATAATAAAAAAATTAAATGTGATTATTTTTAAAAATTTTTACTATAATAAAACTCGAATTTTAAATTCCAATTATAAAAATCTTTGCTCTAGGCCTATAGGCTATAGCAGGAGGAGTCTGAGAGACGAGACGAGAGGTAGAGATGGTTTCACTGAAGCTATAGAAGCGGCTCTCCGCGAGCGTTCTCAAGTGTGGGCGAGGCAAGGTCTGGCTCGATCCCAATGAAGTCAATGAGATCTCCATGGCCAACTCTCGTACGTTCATTATCTTCCATTTCTCAACCTTTTCCTTTACTAGAATTCATGCAAACGATTCAATTTAGGACTCTAGAGTTTAACTTCCTGATGAGCTTTTCGTAGTTCTATGCTAATTTTTTGGTATTTTTTCTGTATCTAAACATTGCTTTGTGATCTATTTCTGATAGTTCTCGGAGCTAGGGTTCATCTCTGACTGATACTTTCCATTTGGGTTTCTATAAAAATTCCTGCTTGATTATGTATGCATATTTTGCTGTAATATTCTGTACAGTTCTTAGAGTTTGTTACTTGTCTTGAAGAAGTTATGTTTGGATAAATTAAAAGGCGATTTCAGAAAGCTTTCTTTTTGAGCGTGGTTTTTTGATGTTGATTTAATTTAGCAAAACAAAAAGGAATAAAAGATAAGAAGATTACCCGTTTGGTTCGTGTTTTGAAAGCGGTGATTTTCAAATATTGGCGTGGAAAAAGTATTGATTTCTGTTACTGCTGTGTGTGTGTGCAGGGCAAAACATTAGAAAGTTGGTTAAGGATGGTTTCATTATTCGGAAGCCGACTAAGATTCACTCTCGTTCCCGTGCCCGGCGCATGAAGGAGGCCAAGAGGAAGGGACGTCACTCTGGATATGGTAATTTATGTTTATGTTGTTTATGAGAAGTTAAAACCTTGGGGCTTGAGTTTAAGGTAGTGAAATTAGTACTTCACTTTTACGTTGTGATATAGGAATCGTGTAGTGCATTTGTCAGTTTGTCGTTGAGTACATGTGCGGTAGCTCATTAAATATCCTCAGATGAAGTTTGATTTAGAAATTTTGTAATTAGGAATGAAAGGGAAAAAAGAAGGAGAAGAAGAAGAAGAAGAAGAAAGCTCGGACTTAATTGGTAAATTGTGAGTTTGCTTTTTGGTAGACGGCCTTTTTCATTCTGCCAAGCAGGCTTGCGATTGCTCAGCTAAGATACTAATTTACTAGGTAAAACATAGTCTAGGTTGGTTGCATTGGTGCTGTTATTATTGTGAGAATTGTTAGCGAGGAACGCATGTTTATGAACTTTTATTCTAGGTAAGCGTAAGGGTACAAGGGAGGCAAGGCTGCCCACCAAAATCCTATGGATGAGGAGGATGCGAGTTCTTAGGCGCTTGCTTCGCAAATACAGGGAGTCAAAGAAGATTGACAGGCACATGTACCACGACATGTACATGAAGGTGAAAGGTAATGTTTTCAAGAACAAACGTGTGCTGATGGAGAGCATTCACAAGTCAAAGGCTGAGAAGGCAAGAGAGAAGACTTTGTCTGATCAGTTTGAGGCTAAGAGGGCAAAGAACAAGGCCAGCAGGGAGCGGAAAATTGCTAGGAGAGAGGAGCGTCTGGCCCAGGTATTCATTTTATGCACTACCATTAAGAAATGACTTTATGGAAACGTTAAACATCGAAAAACATTGGCGCATCATTTGTGAAAACTCCAACGCAATTCATAGTCACCTATCGATCCAAAAATTTTCCATTTTTTTTGGAGGTACTGCATTATGTCACGTCACCGTTGACAATTAGGACTCTTAAGCCTTTGACATTGTTCATCTTCTTAACTTGTTTACAGGGGCCCGGAGAAAAACTACCGGCAGCAACACCTGCTACTCCTCTCACTGCGGCATCTCAACCTACGCAGTAATTATACTCCAAATGTTTTTGAAACAGGGTTGTTTTAGTATTAAACTCAGAAACCATTACTTATGCATGTATTTATCTTATCTTTCAGGGGATCGAAGAAATCCAAGAAGTGAAACCTATGACAGGTGCACTGGAGGATGTAAGACTATTGCTGGTCCTTGCTTTCTTTGTCCCTTTTTTCTTAGAGATAGTTTCGAAGAGTCGGGTTTATTTTATTTTATTTTATTTTTGACCTTACTAGTTACTACCTAATATCCTAGATGAAAGTAGTTAATAAAATCTCTGTACTTCTGCTCAATTAAGTATTTTGTTTTCTCGGTTTTCATTTTTGTGTGTGTGGATGAGCAAGCAGGATTCCTGCAAAGAATGATTCTTTGCATAACATTAAACAACAATGTACAAACCAAGAAGATAATCAAGTAAAAGATTTTTGTTTTCCTTCACTTACCATCAACTTTAGAAACATGTACCGTTGTTGGGGGTCTTATTTGTACTCTACGACCGATTCCTGTTAACTTACACATCGTTAGTTTTGCGGATTTGAGTTGAGATGTGATATTTTTTAGAGCTTTTAACTGTAACAAAAAAAGTTAAATGTGACATTTTTTGAGAATTTTTAACTGTAGAAATGTAAAACTGAAAACTCAAATTGGTGAAATGAATGAAGCTTTAATGATCAGATAGTTAATTACTTACATTGATGTTGGGCTACTTCGCGGTTTCCATGGTTTTGGCAATATGAAGACAACTTATTGAAAATGACTCGATTATATATATATATATATATTTTTTTTTTTTTAAGTTTAGGTAACTGCTTTTGTCCTTGAGATTTACTCAGTGCGCGGATGAAATTGTGAGTAAATATTTGCTTAGATTAATATCAAGGAGTCAAAGGTGCTCTTTAAATTTTATGGTCATTCTCATTTTATTTCTTGAATTTTAAAAGTTTCCATTTTGTTTTTTAAATTTTAAATTGTTTACATTTAACCCTTTTTGTTGTGATTTGTGTTAAAAACATATAAAAAAAAAGAGAGTAATGCAGTCAGGTGATCTTTTTTTTTGAATTTCTATTAAAAATAAATAGATAAAAATCACGTGATCACACTTACTCTTTTTTTTTTTTTTCAATTTGTTTTTAACAAAAATTATAACAGAAATGGTTAAGTTGGAACAATTTAAAGTCCATGAACAAAGTAGGAGTTTTTAAAGTTAATGAGTAAACTGACAATGACCGTAAAGTTCAAAAAGTATCAATGTTAATAATATTGTTTGCTTTATACAGCGTGTTCACATTGTCCCAAATAGGAATGAGCATCGGAGTGGGATCGGGTATGTTTATCCTACCCCCGCCTCCACTTTAACCTTTGCTTCCCATACCTGCCTTCATATTTGCGTATTCGGGGTTGGGGTCGGAGAATTCCCATCAGGAATGCTTTCTCTATTTACCCATTTATCCAATGAAAAATAATATTGCGACAAATTAAATATAAAATTCAGTATACATAGTATTAATATCTTTTAAATTTAAAAATTATTAGAGTTTTGTAAGATAGTAAAATAGTAAAATCCTTTTAATTTCTTTTAAAACCCATATTTTTTAAGTACTATTATAATATATAATATATTTGTATTAAAAATATGTTTAAAAATACATGGATATGTATAAAAGGATAAGGACAGGGTGGGGCTAGTACCCCTACCCCCGCCCCGCTTCTAATTCGAAGGATAATATAAACTTCCATATCCGTCCCTATTCATATTTAATAACTTTCATATCCATTCTATTCGGGATATGTACTCATAAGTATCCGCGCTCGCGGGTAAAATGCCCATCCCAAGTCCCAAATAGAATTAATAAACAAAGGGATTAAATGGGATTTGGGAACAAGTTAGAAGAAGACAACGGTTTTTCTCAGTCAAGTAAATTCCTCTTATTAGGGACACTCTTAAAAAAAAGTCAAGTAAATTCCTCTTATTAGGGACTCTCTTTCTTTAACGTCGAGGTCTTGAGTTCAAATCCACAACTCCAGTTCTAAAAATAAATAAATAAATAAATAAATAAAAATAAAAATAAAAAACTTTATTCCACTCGAGAACTTTAGTGATCATACAACATGAGACAATGTTCCTCGTTCAACTCGAGAACTTCAGTGCCACGAATTCCACATTTAGGTTGTATGAAAGGCAACATCCTTGGCCGTCTTCGTTTCAACCAACAGAAATTATGTTAAAACTTCTAATATCACCCTCTGAGATTAAAAATCTGATTCCATCGTTTCAAGAACGTAAGTAATGCATGAGCTTTACAAGTAACTAATGCATCTCTTAAAAAAAAAATAATACCATGACGCTCAAGTCTATATGAAGTTGGCTTTGGATATGTACTCCTTAAAGATGGTAAAAAATTAATGCCAACAATAACAATAATACATTATGTTCAGTGAAGTTAGAGTTCAAACAAGAGCACCCTAAAAAGAATCTGTCTCTGGGGCTGAGCAAAGTTGGTTAATAAACTGAATTTCTCTTGTGGGAGACACCGCAACCCCGGAATCCTTAAACTGTAGAAACAGGGTTTAGCAGACAATAATGAACTGCTAATGAATAAAATGCAGCATGCGGATGGCTCTTTTCCAGGTATGAGATATCACATGAGATAATGAATGAAATAAAAAATAAAATAAACTAAAACTGCCCCGCAATCATTTAAACTTTAAAACCACATGCGAAACCTAACAGAAAGACTTGCAATTAAAATAAGGTGTCATACCCTTGTAAGAAGAAGTGGTCATCATCCACACGGGATAAAATTCAGAAGGATGCAAACCGCCCGCCTGACTTTTGTCGGGTACTTGACGTGTCACCAACTACGGTAGGCGAGTTGGTGCAGGTGGATTGGTGAGTTTCTTGTGCCCTACTACAGAGGAAAATGTGGTGTAGAAACATGATCTTAAGAAAAGATAACAAGTAACAACCAATAAGCAAACAACTCATTGCAGTCGAAAAGAACAAGAGAAAGGAAAAGTCAAGGTTTGACAACTTAAACCCAGAATATTAGCCCTTTCATCTATTCTTCTTCTTCTTCATGTTTGTTTCTTATTTTTTCTTAAAAAATTAGCTTCTGTTTGATTGGACAGTGTGTAGGTGCAACGCTCAGGTAAGCTCATAACATTCTATTACTCTAGGATAATACTTTACGTTAAGTAATTGAAAGATTGTAGGTGCAACACTACAGATGATACTTCCAACAGAATAAACAACTTATTTCCATTCTTCTTTACCTGCAAAACCAGTCAAACACCAATAACCAATGATCCATGGACTAAATCCATGATGAATGAGTATCTCATCACTAGGTACAAACATAAAAACAGAAATTTCATGGTTCACAGAAAAAGAAAACATGCATCTGCTTCTGTTTGGATAAGCTTTTGCAATCAATTAATAGTCCAAAGCTAAATGTTCGGCATATTTAAAAAGTACATATTTTGCACCAATACATTACTATCAATTTACAAATCTACAAATACATGCTACTTTGCAAGTCGTTTTCTTGTAGAACTTTGGCGCCCACGCATGCTAATGAAAATAAGAAAGTCACAAGTGAAAATGCAGTAGAAAGGAATAAAGTGAAGTTCAGAGCAAGGACTAAATACATATTATTTATGAATAAACTTTATTGATGAACACATAAGACAGACAAGAGATAGATACAACTCTAGATAATAATATTTATAAAAAAAAAAGCCAAGGAACTTCAGTACTGAGAAGCGTTTTCTCTTCCATGAAATGATGATTATGCCGTAAGCTCATTTGCTCAAATCAGAAAGTACGGTCTTTTCCTTTCCAGAATTTAAGGAAAGCAAACATCCAGAAACCAAAAATTTTGCAGCAGATGATCATGCAAGAATATACGGGAATAATTACTTTTAAGATTGGAAAACAAGAGAATATTTTAAGCTAAAAGATTAACAACAAATAAAACTTAATCACCAAGACAAAATAGCCTTCCAGGCTGCCATACAAAGGACACTGTGATGCCAAAGCTAGACCCTTTAGGAAGTGCTTGGAAAAAGCTAATACAGGATGAATGAAATCCCATTTCAGATGAAAACAGAAACAAATACAACAAAAGAAAAAAGTTTTGACATAAACTAAAAACCAAAAATACAAATACTTTCCTGATCATCTAACTATTCTTCTTCTTCCTCTTTATTCTTCTTTTTCTTTTGGTTTTTCTTCTCACTCTTACCAGCCTCGCTGTCAGCGGCACCTTTGGAAGATTTAGCACTGCCATCCTCAGCTTCTTTGTCCTTCTTTTTCTTCTTCTTTTTCTCCGACTTTTCAGTTTCAGGGGAAGCTGCTTCTTCTTTATCTTTGTGTTCCTTCTTCTTCTTCTTTTTCTCCGACTTTTCAGTTTCAGGGGAAGCTGCTTCTTCTTTATCTTTGTGTTCCTTCTTCTTCTTCTTCTTCTCAGACTTCTCGGCCTTGTCCCCATCCAAAGTATCATCAACATGCCCGTTTTCTTCATCCTTCTTCCTCTTTTTCTTCTTACTCTCTTTGGCGGCATCCTCAGCCTCATCCTCAATTGCATCTGATTTGCGCTTGCGTCCATCACCGCCCTCTTCATCAGTAGCTTTACTCTTTTTCTTCTCCTTCCCCACTTCAGCAGCATCTTTATTTTCCACAACAGCAGGTTCAGCTGCAGCAGCCGCAAGACTTGCAACCATAGAATCCCCACCGGCAGGCAAAACCGAATTCCTAAGCCACTCTTGAGGAGTGTTGCCAGTAGGCTTGCCGTGCTTATCCAATTTCCCATCCGCGATCAATTTCTTCTTCATCGACGCCCTAGGACCCAAACCCCACTTCCTCGGATAAGTGTCCCGATCCATGACAACCCTCTTGATCTTCGCCACCACCCCATGATCGCAAGTGGCCATAACAGCAGTGGTCATCTCCGCAATTCCCAACGCAATCGCCTCCCCCTTGGTAGTCATAAGCACAACCTCCTCCCCAACTTCGATATCATTCTCGAACCTCAGCAACCCCGGAATCATCAACTTAGCACCATAGCAAATGGCATTAACAGCAGAGTCCTTGACAACCAACCTCTTGTAGCTCGTCAAAACCACTTCAAGAGGCATTATAACCCTCCTCAAATAACTCTCATCTTTATGGCTATCATGAATATACATAGCATCCAATACATCATGCATAGTAACCATGTTATCTTTTTCACCCAAAATCCCAGACCTAACCCTCCTAAGCTCTTGCATATGACCACCCACACCAAGAATAAGACCCAAATGAACACAAAGCGTCCTTACATAAGTCCCGGCCTCGCAAGAAATCCAGAAAACAACCAAATGCTTATCGGCATCGTACTCAAGAAGCTTGCTTTCATAAATAGTCCTAATCCTGAGCTGCCTTTTAACGGCAGAAATCAGAGGAGGCCTCTGAAAGACGGCTCCGGAGAGCGTCTCCAGCGCCCGAGCCACTTTCGCGACGTCGGGGACCGCC